>NW_020539727.1:2234213-2354255 GCF_003426905.1 Ctenocephalides felis
TCGTGTTTATTCGTGTTTGTTCGGTCGCCCGATCGCTCACTAACTTTCTTCCGACCGCGGTATAAATAACCCGGCTGGAGAGAAGCGAGCTCAGTCTGTTCTAAACCACAGACTGAGAACATCTCGGTGTTCATTTTAATCATGTTTATTTAAATGTGTGTATTATACTTTATGTATTTTACATATGCCAATGTGTATTATGAAACCAATATGTCTTATTATATTTCTCTGTTAAATCTTCAATCTAAACAATTGGAGAGATTGCAACAGAATATGTAAATGTGTTATATATACAACATGTCTTATTATGTTACCCTTATTATAAATGTCTTAATAACCAACATGTCTTAATATATTACTCTATTAAATCTCCAGCAATTGAAAAATTGCAACAAAATATATACGTCATATATAAATGTCTTATTAACCAACATGTCTTAATATATTACTCTAATTAAATCTCTAATCTCAATTCGAAAAATTGTAACAAAATATATATACCTCATATATAAATATCTTAATAACCACATGTCTTATATATTACTCTATTAAATCTCCAACCATTGGAAAAATTGCAACAAAATATATACCTCATATATAAATATGTCTTAATAACCAATATGTCTTAATATATTACTCTATTAAATCTCCAACAATTGGAAAAATTGCAACAAAATATATACCTCATATATAAATGTCTTAATAACCAATATGTCTTAATATATTACTCTATTAAATCTCCAACAATTGGAAAAATTGCAACAAATATATACCTCATATATAAATATGTCTTAATACCCATATGTCTTAATATATTACTCTATTAAATCTCCAACAATTGGAAAAATTGCAACAAAATATATACCTCATATATAAATATGTCTTAATAACCCATATGTCTTAATATATTACTCTATTAAATCTCCAACAATTGGAAAAATTGCAACAAAATATATACCTCATATATAAATATGTCTTAATAACCCATATGTCTTAATATATTACTCTATTAAATCTCCAACAATTGGAAAAATTTCAACAAAATATATACCTCATATATAAATATGTCTTAATAACCCATATGTCTTAATATATTACTCTATTAAATCTCCAACAATTGGAAAAATTGCAACAAAATATATACCTCATATATAAATATGTCTTAATAACCCATATGTCTTAATATATTACTCTATTAAATCTCCAACAATTGGAAAAATTGCAACAAAATATATACCTCATATATAAATATGTCTTAATAACCCATATGTCTTAATATATTACTCTATTAATCTCCAACAATTGGAAAAATTGCAACAAAATATATACCTCATATATAAATATGTCTTAATAACCCATATGTCTTAATATATTACTCTATTAAATCTCCAACAATTGGAAAAATTGCAACAAAATATATACCTCATATATAAATATGTCTTAATAACCCATATGTCTTAATATATTACTCTATTAAATCTCCAACAATTGGAAAAATTGCAACAAAATATATACCTCATATATAAATATGTCTTAATAACCCATATGTCTTAATATATTACTCTATTAAATCTCCAACAATTGGAAAAATTTGCAACAAAATATATACCTCATATATAAATATGTCTTAATAACCCATATGTCTTAATATATTACTCTATTAAATCTCCAACAATTGGAAAAATTGCAACAAAATATATACCTCATATATAAATATGTCTTAATAACCCATATGTCTTAATTATTACTCTATTAAATCTCCAACAATTGGAAAAATTGCAACAAAATATATACCTCATATATAAATATGTCTTAATAACCCATATGTCTTAATATATTACTCTATTAAATCTCCAACAATTGGAAAAATTGCAACAAAATATATACCTCATATATAAATATGTCTTAATAACCCATATGTCTTAATATATTACTCTATTAAATCTCCAACAATTGGCAAAATTGCAACAAAATATATACCTCATATATAAATATGTCTTATAACCCATATGTCTTAATATATTACTCTATTAAATCTCCATCAATTGGAAAAATTGCAACAAAATATATACCTCATATATAAATATGTCTTAATAACCGATATGTCTTAATATATTACTCTATTAAATCTCCAACAATTGGAAAAATTGCATCAAAATATATACCTCATATATAAATGTCTTAATAACCAACATGTCTTAATATATTACTCTAATAAATCTCTAATCTCAGTTATTCGAAAAATTGCAACAAAATATTATATATACCTCATATATAAATATCTTAATAACCACATGTCTTAATATATTATTCTAATAACTCTCCAACAATTGGAAAAATTGCAACAAAATATATACCTCATATATAAATGTCTTAATAACCAACATGTCTTAATATATTACTGCTGCTAATTATCCATTGTAACATTATTAATAAAAATAATGGTGTCAAATATTAATTTTAATAACAAATTAAAAATGCTATGTAATATAAATTATATTTGTTCATTTTCACTTAGAATATTTTAATACTGCTTTGAATATTTCATTAAAATGAGTTATGAAATATGAAAAAGTTCTTTTAATTATATCCAATTTCATATTTTTTCATAAATTGTTATATTCTCTCCTGTGAAAAACTTTATATTAATTAAAAACATTAGTTCATTATTAAATTATAAAAACTTTGATTGTCAATATGCCGAAATTCGGTAGCATTTTTCACTTTCTGAACAAATGTTAACATTTGCAAAATAGTTTATTATTAACTAATTAATTTTTGGAATATATCTGGTGTTTGAATTAGTGGGAGAAAAATACATGAGAATCTTATTGTGACTAGAATAATTTCATTAGTGATCTCTTTACTGCCTTTTCAGCAAGTTTTCTTATTATCAAACAATAAGGCAAAGAAATATCTATTACAAATTCTACAATTTTAATTATGTGAAATATTTTCAAAACCCAAATTTTGTAAAATGCTAAATTTATGTATAAACTTATTTTCAAACATTCTTTTTTAAATATATAAATAAATATTTGAACCCATCTTACTCATTTTTAATTTTTGGATCATATTTTTAAATTTTAAGATTATTTTGTACAAGTCTATGTATGCATTTTTCAAATTGGGATATTTTGTTATTGTGTTGAACTTTTAATACTTTTTGATATTATACTATATGTGTTATGCATATGAACCAATTGGTTACATCAAAACTAATCAAAATTAATATTTCTCTGCATTTGAATTTTTAAATATATTTAACTGACGATTTTTATTATAAGATAGGAATTTTATTGTTGATATATTTAAAACATTTGCTAAATATGTTGATAAATTATAAAAAGTTGATTTGATCCCATAGATCTAATTGTAAAATAATTCTGAATATATTTTTGGGATACAATATGTGATTAATTTTCATTTTAGTTTCATTGATATAAAATCTATTTATTCGAGTTTTTTGTATTTAATACGACTCTTAAGGTGCGTCCACACCTAACGAACGAACACGAACGAACATGTCGAACAAGAAAATACAAAGAAGAACGAACAGGAACACGAACGAACGCGAAAAATTCCAAACGAACTTGAACAAGCGCTTAAAAGCAGTGAGCGCTTGAATTTTCGTTGTTCGTAGATGTTCCGTGAAACGTCAGTTTTATTATTGATATGGATGTAAGCTTTAATCATACGGCATTTTCACTGGTTTTTGTGTGATTTTTGTTTGTGTATATTTTGTAAATATACTGTAAATAAATTATTCAATTAATTTCACTCAGTTTTTGTATTTAATATTTATATTTTGAGTCGTTTTCTTTCCTCAGCAATCATATTCGGAGCAAGCTGAACATTCCAGGCTTGAGCTAACTATACTCAATTTTCAAACTCTCATCCTCAACATATATTTTGAATGTCTGTGTATGATAACAAGTTTAATATTTACTTGTAAAGACTGTCATTTCTTCTTTACTGCAGCTTCTGACATCCCAAACGTTTTGCCTACACTTTCCCAAGCATCGTTTTTTTCTAATAATTTTATAAAAAGGGTCTTTAGTATCCCATATTATAGGAAACTTTTCTATTTCATTTATGAATGATAAAATTACGTCATTTGACCATTCCCTAATTTATTCAAATTTTCAAACTGTACACAATAATTAAAAGTAACTATTATTAAATTATTAAAATTATTAAAAAAATATTATTAAATTATTAAAGTTATTAAAACAAAAATGTTCGTTTGCGTTTGTTGAGACGTCCACACTGCACATACGAATTCAAACATGAACGAACAATTCCCTTTGATGTACTGACAAGTTGCGGAACCGATCGTCGTGGCGTCCACACTATGCTGTTGCCGTTCGTTCTGGTACGTTCGTTTATGTTTGTTCGTGTTCGTTAGGTGTGGACGCACCTTTATGCATATGAACCAATTGGTTACATCAAAACTAATCAAAATTAAAATTTCTCTGCATTTGAATTTTTTAATATATTTAACTGACGATTTTTGTTATAAGATAGGAATGTTATTGTTGAAGTATTTAAAACATTTGCTAAATATGTTGATAAATTATAAAAAGTTGATTCTGATCCCATAGATCTAATTGTAAAATAATTCTGAATATATTTTTGGGATACAATATTTGATTAATTTTCATTTTAGTTTCATTGATATAAAATCTATTTATTAGAGTTTTTTAAATTTAAAACGACCGTTACTAAATGAACTTTTGTGGCAAATTTCAAAAGTTAAACTGGAATACTTTATCTTTTATACAAACAATTTTAAGAAAAGTTAGTTCATGAAAAAATAGTAAAAAAAATCTTTGATTTTTACTGCAGATTACAATTCCCCGCTTTTTGATGTTCTTGTGGAATACTCCAAATGAAATAGTGCTAATAGTTTTTTTTTTCAACACTATTAATAAAAATATTACTGCAGTTGACAGTATTAATTTTCGTTAAAAATAATATTATATATGTAACAAAATTTATACGCAACATAAATTTTGATATGTAATTATATATATATTTTCTCTTTTGTATAAGCTTTTGCAACTGCATTTATTTTTCAAAAATGTTCCCAATCAAATACTTCTAATAATTATTAATTTCAACGTCAATAATAAATATAATACTGTCAGCTAACGATTTAAAATAATTTTGTGCTCTGGATGTTTTATAAAATAAAATTTCAAATATGATGAACTACATTTTACATATAGAATTACAAAAAGTGCAAAAGTTGAATTAGTATTCTGATATTATATTCCCTGATTGTATAACTAAACAATATACTAATTTTATGTAAACAAATTTATGATATTTTACAAAATATATGATATATAAGATCGATTTAAAATTATTTGAATAAATATAAAAATATTTTTTTATTTTGTGAGAAACTTATATGATATAATTTCATTGTCAAATATAATAATGCTTAAAATATTAACCAAATAATTTTTTTCAAATTATTTCACATATTTTGCATATTTCTTATTTAAATCTGATTTAAAGTTATCAGAAAAAATGTATTTAAAAAAACAATATATTATATTAATATTGAAACAATCTGTGTTTTACACTCCACTTTTTATATGAAATAATTTATATATAATATTTATTTATTTTATGAAAGAATTTCGTGAAATGATTTGATTCTCAATCATCATAATAAAAAAACCTAAATTAAAGTATTTTGCATATTTATTAATTGACTGAATTTTTAAAGCAAAATGTAGTAAAAAAATAATATTATTGTACTAATTTGGAATAAGTATTTTACATTTTATTTACAATCTGAAATAAATAAATATAAATATGATTTATTAATTTTATAAGAAAATTAGTTGATATGATTTTATGCTCAAACATAATAAAATTGATGAAAAAATATAAATAGTTTTCTTACTCTTTTACAACATTTTGATATATATTTTTATACTCTTATTTTGCATTTTATTTGAAAACCATTTTGAAATGTTAAACAAATAATAATTGTTGAAACTAACTTTACCTTTTCTTTTGCTGTTTCATCAAACGCCTACTTAAAATGTGAAAAAAAAATGATTCTGATCATTTCGAATGACAATTTATAATACCAAATATGTATTTATTAACTATAATAGCATTAAATACCTTTTTTAAAACATACTACTAATATTTAACGCATTTATGTTATCTAAGGCATCATTCGATTTTGACCTCATCATTTTTAAATAAAATAAATATAAATAAAAATAATCTCAACTATTTTGTACTAACAGAAAATTACATTGCCTATTTAACATAAATTGTATTTGTTCCTCCAAACTCAAAGTATTTTCCTGCTTTGAATATACTATCAAGAAATATAAAATATTGGAAAATACGACTTATAATAAATTGATATGTAATTTGTTAAATCATTCTTTGTTATATTTTCAAAAATGAAATATTGTATAAATTATTATTATGCCGAAATATGGTGTTATTCACTTTCTGGACAAATGTTTAACATTTTCAAAATAGTTCATTTTCAACTATTGAATTTTGAGAATAAATCTGGTGATTAAATTAGGGAAAAAATGCCTGAGAACTTTATTTTGGCTGAATTAATTTTATTAGTGGTATCTTTACCGCCATTGCTGCAAGTTTTTTTATATTAACAAACAATAAAGCAAAAAACTATTTATTGAAAATTCTATAATTTTTATGTGAGTAATTTCCAAACCCTAAATTTTGTAAAAGAATATGATAAATTTATGATTAAATATATTTTTAAACATTCTGTTTTATATATATATATATATATATATATATATAAATACATATTTTTTTTTCAGTTTCAACTTTTGGATAATTTTTTTAAAATATATACCTAATATAAAAATGTCTTAATAACCACATGTCTTAATATATTACTGTATTAAATCTGCAACAATTCGAAAAATTGCAACAAAATATAAATTTTATATTTTGATACTGTGTTTATGAATTTAATGTATGAATACATGAATGTTTTTATTTATTATTCAAAGTCTTTCTTAAATTTGGAGAAAATGATTTTTATCCATGAAAAATATTCCAAAAGAAAAATGCTGCTTCAATTAAAAATAAAAATGATATGTAACAAAAATTATTTTTGTTCATTTTTACTTAGAATATTCTAATACTGCTCTGAATATTTTATTAAACCAGTTATAAAATATGAAAAAGTTCTTTTAATTACATCCAATTTTAAATATTTTTATGAATAAATTTTAAAATTTTTATACATTTTTATATTTTCTCCCGTGAAAACTTTATAATAAATAAAATATATTATATATTATAATATTAGCTTATTATTAAATGAAGAAAACTCTGATTGTCAATATGCCGAAATTCGGTAGTATTTTTCACCTTCTGAACAAATGTTAACATTTTCAAAATAGTTCATTAGTAACTAATTAATTTCTGGAATAGATCTGGTGTTTGAATTACTGAAAACAAAAATTCATGAGATTCTTATTGTGACTAGAATAATTTTATTAGTGATCTCTTTACTGCCTTTTCAGCAAGTATTCTTATTATCAAACAATAAGGCAAAGAATATTCTATTACAAATTCTACAATTTTAATTGTGTGAAATATTTTCAAACCCCGAATTTTGTAAAAAGATATGCTAAATTTATAAATAAACTTATTTTCAAACATTCTTTTTTAAATATATAAGTATATATTTGAACCCATCTTACTCATTTTTAATTTTTGGATCATATTTTTAAATTTTAAGATTATTTTGTACAAGTCTATGTATGCTTCCTTCAAATTAGGAGATTATTAGTAAAAATAATGCTATCACCTTTTATTTGGTTAATATGTTATTGAGTTATGCATATGAACCAATTGATTGCATAAAAACTAATCAAAATTAAAAACAATCTATGTATTCGATTTTTTTAATATCATTAAATAATGATTTTTAATATAAGATAGGAATTTTATTGTTGAAGTATTTAAAACATTTGCTAAATATGTTGATAAATTATAAAAAAGTTGATTTTGATCCTTTAGATGTAATTGTGAAATAATTCTGAACAATTGGAAAAATTGCAACAAAATATATACCTCATATATAAATATGTCTTAATAACCCATATGTCTTAATATATTACTCTATTAAATCTCCAACAATTGGAAAAATTTCAACAAAATATATACCTCATATATAAATATGTCTTAATAACCCATATGTCTTAATATATTACTCTATTAAATCTCCAACAATTGGAAAAATTGCAACAAAATATATACCTCATATATAAATATGTCTTAATAACCCATATGTCTTAATATATTACTCTATTAAATCTCCAACAATTGGAAAAATTGCAACAAAATATATACCTCATATATAAATGTCTTAATAACCAACATGTCTTAATATATTACTGCTGCTAATTATCCATTGTAACATTATTAATAAAAATAATGGTGTCAAATATTAATTTTAATAACAAATTAAAAATGCTATGTAATATAAATTATATTTGTTCATTTTCACTTAGAATATTTTAATACTGCTTTGAATATTTCATTAAAATGAGTTATGAAATATGAAAAAGTTCTTTTAATTATATCCAATTTCATATTTTTTCATAAATTGTTATATTCTCTCCTGTGAAAAACTTTATATTAATTAAAAACATTAGTTCATTATTAAATTATAAAAACTTTGATTGTCAATATGCCGAAATTCGGTAGCATTTTTCACTTTCTGAACAAATGTTAACATTTGCAAAATAGTTTATTATTAACTAATTAATTTTTGGAATATATCTGGTGTTTGAATTAGTGGGAGAAAAATACATGAGAATCTTATTGTGACTAGAATAATTTCATTAGTGATCTCTTTACTGCCTTTTCAGCAAGTTTTCTTATTATCAAACAATAAGGCAAAGAAATATCTATTACAAATTCTACAATTTTAATTATGTGAAATATTTTCAAAACCCAAATTTTGTAAAATGCTAAATTTATGTATAAACTTATTTTCAAACATTCTTTTTTAAATATATAAATAAATATTTGAACCCATCTTACTCATTTTTAATTTTTGGATCATATTTTTAAATTTTAAGATTATTTTGTACAAGTCTATGTATGCATTTTTCAAATTGGGATATTTTGTTATTGTGTTGAACTTTTAATACTTTTTGATATTATACTATATGTGTTATGCATATGAACCAATTGGTTACATCAAAACTAATCAAAATTAATATTTCTCTGCATTTGAATTTTTAAATATATTTAACTGACGATTTTTATTATAAGATAGGAATTTTATTGTTGATATATTTAAAACATTTGCTAAATATGTTGATAAATTATAAAAAGTTGATTTTGATCCCATAGATCTAATTGTAAAATAATTCTGAATATATTTTTGGGATACAATATGTGATTAATTTTCATTTTAGTTTCATTGATATAAAATCTATTTATTCGAGTTTTTTGTATTTAATACGACTCTTAAGGTGCGTCCACACCTAACGAACGAACACGAACGAACATGTCGAACAAGAAAATACAAAGAAGAACGAACAGGAACACGAACGAACGCGAAAAATTCCAAACGAACTTGAACAAGCGCTTAAAAGCAGTGAGCGCTTGAATTTTCGTTGTTCGTAGATGTTCCGTGAAACGTCAGTTTTATTATTGATATGGATGTAAGCTTTAATCATACGGCATTTTCACTGGTTTTTGTGTGATTTTTGTTTGTGTATATTTTGTAAATATACTGTAAATAAATTATTCAATTAATTTCACTCAGTTTTTGTATTTAATATTTATATTTTGAGTCGTTTTCTTTCCTCAGCAATCATATTCGGAGCAAGCTGAACATTCCAGGCTTGAGCTAACTATACTCAATTTTCAAACTCTCATCCTCAACATATATTTTGAATGTCTGTGTATGATAACAAGTTTAATATTTACTTGTAAAGACTGTCATTTCTTCTTTACTGCAGCTTCTGACATCCCAAACGTTTTGCCTACACTTTCCCAAGCATCGTTTTTTTCTAATAATTTTATAAAAAGGGTCTTTAGTATCCCATATTATAGGAAACTTTTCTATTTCATTTATGAATGATAAAATTACGTCATTTGACCATTCCCTAATTTATTCAAAATTTTCAAACTGTACACAATAATTAAAAGTAACTATTATTAAATTATTAAAATTATTAAAAAAATATTATTAAATTATTAAAGTTATTAAAACAAAAATGTTCGTTTGCGTTTGTTGAGACGTCCACACTGCACATACGAATTCAAACATGAACGAACAATTCCCTTTGATGTACTGACAAGTTGCGGAACCGATCGTCGTGGCGTCCACACTATGCTGTTGCCGTTCGTTCTGGTACGTTCGTTTATGTTTGTTCGTGTTCGTTAGGTGTGGACGCACCTTTATGCATATGAACCAATTGGTTACATCAAAACTAATCAAAATTAAAATTTCTCTGCATTTGAATTTTTTAATATATTTAACTGACGATTTTTGTTATAAGATAGGAATGTTATTGTTGAAGTATTTAAAACATTTGCTAAATATGTTGATAAATTATAAAAAGTTGATTCTGATCCCATAGATCTAATTGTAAAATAATTCTGAATATATTTTTGGGATACAATATTTGATTAATTTTCATTTTAGTTTCATTGATATAAAATCTATTTATTAGAGTTTTTTAAATTTAAAACGACCGTTACTAAATGAACTTTTGTGGCAAATTTCAAAAGTTAAACTGGAATACTTTATCTTTTATACAAACAATTTTAAGAAAAGTTAGTTCATGAAAAAATAGTAAAAAAATCTTTGATTTTTACTGCAGATTACAATTCCCCGCTTTTTGATGTTCTTGTGGAATACTCCAAATGAAATAGTGCTAATAGTTTTTTTTTCAACACTATTAATAAAAATATTACTGCAGTTGACAGTATTAATTTTCGTTAAAAATAATATTATATATGTAACAAAATTTATACGCAACATAAATTTTGATATGTAATTATATATATATTTCTCTTTTGTATAAGCTTTTGCAACTGCATTTATTTTTCAAAAATGTTCCCAATCAAATACTTCTAATAATTATTAATTTCAACGTCAATAATAAATATAATACTGTCAGCTAACGATTTAAAATAATTTTGTGCTCTGGATGTTTTATAAAATAAAATTTCAAATATGATGAACTACATTTTACATATAGAATTACAAAAAGTGCAAAAGTTGAATTAGTATTCTGATATTATATTCCCTGATTGTATAACTAAACAATATACTAATTTTATGTAAACAAATTTATGATATTTTACAAAATATATGATATATAAGATCGATTTAAAATTATTTGAATAAATATAAAAATTTTTTTATTTTGTGAGAAACTTATATGATATAATTTCATTGTCAAATATAATAATGCTTAAAATATTAACCAAATAATTTTTTTCAAATTATTTCACATATTTTGCATATTTCTTATTTAAATCTGATTTAAAGTTATCAGAAAAAATGTATTTAAAAAAACAATATATTATATTAATATTGAAACAATCTGTGTTTTACACTCCACTTTTTATATGAAATAATTTATATATAATATTTATTTATTTTATGAAAGAATTTCGTGAAATGATTTGATTCTCAATCATCATAATAAAAAAACCTAAATTAAAGTATTTTGCATATTTATTAATTGACTGAATTTTTAAAGCAAAATGTAGTAAAAAAATAATATTATTGTACTAATTTGGAATAAGTATTTTACATTTTATTTACAATCTGAAATAAATAAATATAAATATGATTTATTAATTTTATAAGAAAATTAGTTGATATGATTTTATGCTCAAACATAATAAAATTGATGAAAAAATATAAATAGTTTTCTTACTCTTTTACAACATTTTGATATATATATTTTATACTCTTATTTTGCATTTTATTTGAAACCATTTTGAAATGTTAAACAAATAATAATTGTTGAAACTAACTTTACCTTTTCTTTTGCTGTTTCATCAAACGCCTACTTAAAATGTGAAAAAAAAATGATTCTGATCATTTCGAATGACAATTTATAATACCAAATATGTATTTATTAACTATAATAGCATTAAATACCTTTTTTAAAACATACTACTAATATTTAACGCATTTATGTTATCTAAGGCATCATTCGATTTTGACCTCATCATTTTTAAATAAAATAAATATAAATAAAAATAATCTCAACTATTTTGTACTAACAGAAAATTACATTGCCTATTTAACATAAATTGTATTTGTTCCTCCAAACTCAAAGTATTTTCCTGCTTTGAATATACTATCAAGAAATATAAAATATTGGAAAATACGACTTATAATAAATTGATATGTAATTTGTTAAATCATTCTTTGTTATATTTTCAAAAATGAAATATTGTATAAATTATTATTATGCCGAAATATGGTGTTATTCACTTTCTGGACAAATGTTTAACATTTTCAAAATAGTTCATTTTCAACTATTGAATTTTGAGAATAAATCTGGTGATTAAATTAGGGAAAAAATGCCTGAGAACTTTATTTTGGCTGAATTAATTTTATTAGTGGTATCTTTACCGCCATTGCTGCAAGTTTTTTTATATTAACAAACAATAAAGCAAAAAACTATTTATTGAAAATTCTATAATTTTTTATGTGAGTAATTTCCAAACCCTAAATTTTGTAAAAGAATATGATAAATTTATGATTAAATATATTTTTAAACATTCTGTTTTATATATATATATATATATATATATATATATATATATACATATTTTTTTTATTCAGTTTCAACTTTTGGATAATTTTTTTAAAATATATACCTAATATAAAAATGTCTTAATAACCACATGTCTTAATATATTACTGTATTAAATCTGCAACAATTCGAAAAATTGCAACAAAATATAAATTTTATATTTTGATACTGTGTTTATGAATTTAATGTATGAATACATGAATGTTTTTATTTATTATTCAAAGCCTTTTTAAAAATTTGGAGAAAATGATTTTTATCCATGAAAAATATTCCAAAAGAAAAATGCTGCTTCAATTAAAAATAAAAATGATATGTAACAAAAATTATTTTTGTTCATTTTTACTTAGAATATTCTAATACTGCTCTGAATATTTTATTAAACCAGTTATAAAATATGAAAAAGTTCTTTTAATTACATCCAATTTTAAATATTTTTATGAATAAATTTTAAAATTTTTATACATTTTTATATTTTCTCCCGTGAAAACTTTATAATAAATAAAATATATTATATATTATAATATTAGCTTATTATTAAATGAAGAAAACTCTGATTGTCAATATGCCGAAATTCGGTAGTATTTTTCACCTTCTGAACAAATGTTAACATTTTCAAAATAGTTCATTAGTAACTAATTAATTTCTGGAATAGATCTGGTGTTTGAATTACTGAAAACAAAAATTCATGAGATTCTTATTGTGACTAGAATAATTTTATTAGTGATCTCTTTACTGCCTTTTCAGCAAGTATTCTTATTATCAAACAATAAGGCAAAGAATATTCTATTACAAATTCTACAATTTTAATTGTGTGAAATATTTTCAAACCCCGAATTTTGTAAAAAGATATGCTAAATTTATAAATAAACTTATTTTCAAACATTCTTTTTTAAATATATAAATATATATTTGAACCCATCTTACTCATTTTTTAATTTTTGGATCATATTTTTAAATTTTAAGATTATTTTGTACAAGTCTATGTATGCTTCCTTCAAATTAGGAGATTATTAGTAAAAATAATGCTATCACCTTTTATTTGGTTAATATGTTATTGAGTTATGCATATGAACCAATTGATTACATAAAAACTAATCAAAATTAAAAACAATCTATGTATTCGATTTTTTTAATATCATTAAATAATGATTTTTAATATAAGATAGGAATTTTATTGTTGAAGTATTTAAAACATTTGCTAAATATGTTGATAAATTATAAAAAAAGTTGATTTTGATCCTTTAGATGTAATTGTGAAATAATTCTGAATATATTTTTGGGATACAATATGTGATTAATTTTCATCTTAGTTTCATTCATATACAATCTATTTATTCGAGTTTTTAAAATTACTTTTAAAACTACTCTTACTAAATGTGCTTTTGTTGCAAATTTTAAAAGTAAAACTAGAATATTCTGATCTTTTATACAAACAATTTTAAGCAAAGTTAATTTATAAAAAAAATAGTAAAAACAATAATTTCATTTTTACTGTAGATTAGAATTCCCCGGTTTTTGTTCTACTTTTGGAATATTTCAAATGAAATAGTGATATTTGTTAATAATTTCAACATTATTAATAAAAATATTACTGCAGTTAACAGTATTAATTTTTGTTGAAAATAATATTATATATGCAACAAAAGTTGTAGGCAACATGAAAATTGATATGTAATTATATATATTCACTCTTTTGTATGAGCTTTTGCAACTGAATTTATTTTTCAAAGCTAAAATAATTCTATGCACTTTGTTGTAAAATGAATTTTATACCTAAAAAATCAAATACTTCTAATAATTATTAATTTTAACGTTAATGATAAATATAATACTTTTTTATAATAAAAACTACTTTACTACTTTCCGCATTCTAAATACGGTAAACTATTTTTAATTATTTTGAATGATTATGCCATCAATCTTTTGAATTAATTTTTGTAACATATTTTTTACTATTTTGTTAAATCTCTTAAATTGAAGTTGAATTCTTATGTCACCCATTTTTTAAATTCATTTTTGTAACATGTTTTTTACTATCTTGTTAAATATAATAACTTAAATAATAAATTCTATATAAACAATTAGAAAAATTGTAAAAGTTGAATTAGTATTCTACTATCATATAATCCATTATTGTATACTATACTATATACTAATTTTATGTGAACAAATTTATGATATATTACAAAATATAATAAATATAAATATATTCTTTTATTTTATGAGAAACATATATGATATATGATTTGATTCTCAAATAAAATAATATTTAAAATCTTAAACAAATGATTTTTTCAAATTATTTAACATATTTTGCATATTTATTATTTGAATCTGATTTATAGTTATTGGAACTTAGAATATTTAAACTATCGGTGTTTTTACTTCACAAATTTATATGAATAAAATTATAAAATATGAATAATATTGAACATATTTATTTATTTTATGAAACAATTTCGTGATATAATTTGATTCTCAATCGTAATAATAATATAAACAAATAAATTTTTACAAAATTTGCAACAAATTTTCCACATTTATTATTTAAGTCTAATTTAGAATTATTAGAGAAAGATGTATTAAAAACCCAATATTATCGTACTAATATTGAATTAGTATTTTAGATTTTAGCTGATCTTTGTTACGAATAAATATGAATACGATATAAGAATAAATATGAATATATTAATAGATTTTATGTGAAAATTAAGTGGTATGATTTTATTCTCAAACTTTATGATTAATGAAAATATATATTTTTTTTTATATTTTTTACTCTTTTATAACATATTGATACATATTTTACTCTCTTATTATACATTTGGTTTGAAACCATTTTAAATTGTTAAACAAATAATAATTGTTGAAACTTACTTTTTAATTTCTTCTGCTGTTTTATCATATGCTTAAAATGCGAAATAAAATTGATTTTGATCATTTCGAATGACAATTTATAATACCAAATATGTATTTATTAACTATAATAACATTTAATAGCTTTTTTTCGAATATACTGCTAATATTTAAGGCATTTAGGTAATTTAAGGCACCATTCGATTTTCATCTTATCATCATTTTTGGATAAATATATATAAAATAAAAGAATAATGCTCTGAACTATTTTGCACTCACTAAAAATTACATTGGATATTTAATATAAATTATATTTGTTCTTGAGAAGATAGATCTGGTGATTGAAAACGAAAAAAATACATGAGAACTTATTTTTTCTGAATAAATTTTATTAGTAATGTCTTTACCGACATTGCTGCAAGTTTTTTTTATTAACAAACAATAAGGCAAAAAAATATTTATTAAAGACTCTATAATTTTAATTATGTGAATAATTTGAAAACCCCAAATTTTGTAAAAGGATATGCTAAATTTATGACTGAATATATTTTCGAAGTTTCTTCTTTAAATATACAAATATTTGAATCTTTTTTTATTCATTTTTAATTTTATGATCATTGTTTTACATTTGAAGTTTAATTTGTACAAGTCTGTTGATGCAATATTCAAATTTGTGTATTCTTTTATTGAGTTCAACTTTTCTTACATTTTCAATATTAAATTATGTGTTATGCATATGAACCAATGGATTACATCAAAACTAATCAAACTTAAAAAAAACTATGTATTTGAATTTTTAATATCATTAACTGATGATTTTTCTATATGAGATAGGAATGTTACTGTTAAAGTATTTAAAACATTTGCTAAATATTTTGATAAGTTATAAAAAGTTGATTTGGATCCCATGTACGATACTATAGATCTAATTGTAAAATTTTTCATAATATATTTTTGAGTTTCAATATATGATTAATATGCATTTTAAATATATGTTAAATTTTGATTATATTTCATTGATTTATGATATATAATGTATTTATAAGAGATTTCTGCATTATAAACTTATTATATATGCAACAAATGAGCTTTTTGTATGAGCCTTTCGCAACTGCATTAAATAATTCTATGCGCTTTATTATAATATGATTTTTATCCCTAAAATAAAAAATGTTCCCAATCAAATACTTCTAATAATTATTAATTTTAACGTTAATAATAAATATAATACTGTCAGATAACAATTTAAAATTATTTTATTCTCTGAATATTTTATAAAATAAATTTTAAAATACAAAGATACAAAGATATAAAGATTTAGAATTGTTAATAAACAAATACTAATTGTTGAAACTAATTTTAAGTATTATAAGTGTCTGCTTTTATTGTAAAGTCTTTATTATGATTTTCATAAAATTGAATCATATCGAATTTTAATTTGGCAACATCCATTACAAAATGTAAATTTTAACTTTGCTTTTTGGATTATTTAAAACCAAAATAATTTATATAATAAGCATTGATTATGCTATAAATATAAATAATATTATAGCTTTTAATTCTTTCAGAAAAGTTATAATAAGAAATTTTTATCTCTAATATATGATGCATCAGTTGTTTATAATTGCAAATTTGTCATAGACACATTTTTTATTTTACATATAATTTTACATTTTAGTTGTTGCAACTAATTCAAATATAAATCATAATATTGACATATTTTAATACAATTATTATTTATTGACTCTTAATGCACTATTTAATTTAATTTTAATTATTTATTTTCATTAGTCTGTTATTTCAATTAAAAATACTAACATTGAGCTTTCCTACGTTTTAGTCTGTTGTTTAATGAATATTAATAATATTTAGTCATTAGCAAGAATACATAATGTCATTTATATTATATCAAGTATTATTTTTTTCAAAAAATCTATAAATTAATCTATTGATCCAAATGTTTAATAATTCCAATTAATAATCCAATTTGAATAATTGTTTTATCTGCAAAATACTTTAAAATAAACAAAAAGTAAATATTAACAAAATCATTTCTAAATCATATATAATACAATGTATGCAAGTAAATATTTATTAGTGTTTTTTGTATTAATAAAACTACTTCTGTTTTCTGAGCTTTTAAGAAGAACTTTTTTGTCGCATTTTAAAATTCAGACTAGAATTTGATTTTTGAGGAAAATTGTATTTACATCGTAACGAAATAATTTGTAATAAAATGTTCAATTTTTTTTAGTAAAAATAATGCTATTAATAATCAAAATGCAGTCGACTTTTTGCGTAGATTCTTTAGTCTCATCAAAATTTAAAAAAAAATATTTTTATTTCTGAAAATTTTTAACATTATTAATAAAAATAATACTGTCAGCTATTGTATTTTCGTTGAGTATTAGGTTGGCTATTTAATATAAATTGCGTATTTGTTCCTCCAAACTTAAAGTATTTTCCTGCTTTGAATATATTTTGAAATAATATAAAATATAGAAAAATATTTTTTATTAATTCATATGTAATATCACTCTTTCAATATAATTTTTGTTAACAGTTTTTATTAAACTAAAGAAATATTTATATGCACATGTGAATATATATATATAAACTTTTATTAGGTGTACTGTCCTTATAGCTTATTTTCCATATTTTTTCATGTTCATTATTTTTACATGTGACTTTTTGAAGGCTTTAATCATATTTTTGGTGCTAATTAATTATTCAAAGTTGACTTTTTTTCATGACCCATATAAATACCATGTATTTCACAAATTCGATAAAACTAAAGAAATGAATCTAGATCGCCCACCAAATACTTCCATTTCGCCCTTATTTTAAAATTATGTTTAATTCGTGTAAATATAAAATTAAACGTGTAAATAATTTTAATAAATCATATAAAACAGTTCTCCGATAGATTTCCCATAATTTTGAAAACAAATGTAAATTTATATATGAATAAAAATAAATTCATTATGAAAGAATGTTGTGATATGATTCGATTCTTAAATATAATAATGCTTAAAATATTAAACAAATCATTTTTTTTTCAAATTATTTAACATATTTTGCAAATCACTATTTGACTCTGATTACTTTGAATCCGAAAAAATGTATTTAACCAATATTATTATATTAATATTGAAACAATCTGTGTTTTATACTCCACTCCAATATTTATTTTATGAAAGAATTTCGTGATATGATTTAATTCTCAAACATAATAATAATAAAAATACTAAATTAAAGTATTTTGCATAATTATCATTTAATTGAACTTTTAAGCGTAAAATATATTAAATAACAATATTACTAGCAATAATAAAATTTTTAGTAAATCTAAGAAATTTTTAATATTATAATTATATTAATCATCTATGGTTGTATATATTTATTATCCATGATTGTAATTATGTTTCAAATGTAAAATTTTTTTTTGAAAAACGAATAAATTATATCCTTAGAAAATAATTTTGCAATCAATTCATTCTATTTTTAAATATATATACTATGTACTTTTAATGCAAAAAAATAACTCAGTAAATAATTATTCAATATTATTTATGAACCACTTTTGCTTATTTCATAACAATTATTTTGAATAAATCTTTTTCCGTATCGTCGGCTCCTATTTTAGCAAAAAAATTTATTAGACTACATAATATTATGTAAACATTTTGTACATTTCAATTTTACTCTTCATATATTCAAAATTTACACTTACCTTCTATAATACTATCTTACCTATATAATACTCAGTTCGACTGAGTTACAATTATTACTTTAATTTATTTTGTTAAATAAATAGTAGCGTCTTTTCGGCTACAAAACAAATTTTAATTTTAATCAATATTTTAAACCAAAATTTGCTTTCGAATTTTTAAATGATTTTTTTCAAGACTTTTTACTCTCTTAATACATATTGATATAAAAATAAAAATACTCTTATTTTGCATATTGATTGAAATCATATTGAATTGTTAAACAAATAATAATTGTTGAAACATACTTTTTAACTTGATAACGTGAATCAACATTGATTTTCATAATTTAGAATGATAATTCATTGTAACTGATATGCTATTTAATTTTAATAAAAAATTCTGCAATTTTAAATAACAATCGTTGAAACTTATTTTTCCATATTGTTAATTTTGAATATTAGCAAGTGTCTACTTATAATTTAAAATAATTATAATAATTTTCATAAATATGAATCATGTAAATATTTAATATGTCAGCAATACAGAATTTAATTTTGTTTGGTTTATTGGAAACAAAAATAATTTATATAATTTAAATTGTCAGTCTGAAATTATACAAACATGTTTGCAATATAATATTATATTATAGCTTTTAATTTTTTCAAAAAAGCTGTAATAAGAATATTTTATATCTAAATATGATGTTATTTTAGTTGTTTATAATTGCAAATTTGTAAATCGATACATTAATTATTTTACATATAATTTTTCATTTTACTTAATGCAACTAATAATTTTAAATCTAAATATTGATATGATATTTTATTATTTATTGTCTTATAATGCACTAATTTCAATTTAATTTTAATTCAAGTCTGTTATTTCAATTAAAAAAACTGACATTGAGCTTTTCTACGTTTTTTTAAATAATTTAATAAATATTAATAATATTTAGTCTATAATAAGAGGCCATAACGTCATTTATATAAAATTTTAATTTTAATAAATCTAATCAATTAATTTATTGATCTAATTTTTAAATATTTTTAATTAAATTCATTAATATAACTACTTTGTGATTTCTAAGCTTTTAAATGAACTTTTTTAGCCAATTTTAAAATTCAACTAGATCTAATTGGATTTTTAAGGTACATTGTTATTACTTTCTTCGTAACGAAGTAATTTGTTTTAAAATGTTCAATAAATTTTAGTAGAAATAATGCTATTAACATTCAACATACAGTCAACTTTTTATGTAGATTATTTAGTCTCGTCAAAATTTTAAAAAAATATTTTCATTACTGAAAAATATTCCAAACAAAAATTCTGCTAAATATCAATTTTAATATTATTGATAAAAATAATGCTGTCAACTATCGTGTTTTTATTAAATATTAGATTGGCTATTTAACATATATCGTGCATTTGTTCCTCGAAACTTAAATGTATTTTCCTGCTTTGAATATATTTTAAAATAATATAAAATATAGCAAAATATTTTTTATTGATTCATATCTAATATCTCTCCTTTGAATTAATTTTTAACTGTTTTTTTATAAACAAAAATTTTATATATATACATTTGTGAATACATATATAAACTTTTATTATGTGCACTGTTCTTATAACTTATTTTTCATATATTTTTTCATGCTCATTATTGAAAGCCTTTCGCAAATTAAAAGAAAAATGATTTTTATTCCTGAAAAATATCCTAAATAAAATAATACTGTTAATTTTGGAATGAAAGTGATGCATTTTTCATACTTAAAATGGTTCTCTTCTTTGAATATATTAAAAAAATATAAATATAGTATAAAATAAAGAGGTAATATTTTTCATTATTCGCACATTTCATAAATTGATGTGTAATTGATTATTACCTCTTTCGTATGAATTTTTACAATTTTATTTTCAAATTCTAAATGATTATATAAACTTTGTTTTGTGAAAAGATTTATATTTTGAATGAAAAATGCTGCTAATTATCTATTGTGACATTATTAATAAAAATAATTAATTCAAGAATTAATTTTAATTAAAAATAAACTATATTCGTACATTTTTTACTTAAAAAATTTCAATGCTCTAAATATATTTTTTTAAAACAAAATATAACATATAGGAAATTACTTTTCATTGTATCCAATTTTATAATTTTTTATGTATTTATATTCTCTCTTGCAAATGAATTTTTGGCAACTGTTTTTTTGCCAAGCAAAAATAATTATAAGGACTTAAAAGATAAATTCCTGTCTCCTAATTATTTTAATTGTTATGGGTGCTAATTTTATATCTTATTCTCTCAACATTTTGGAAAAAAAAATTATATTCCTGAGAAATATCCAAATATTCTCTTGGAGCATATGTACTTTTATACTTCATATTCCTTAATTGTTTTGAAATATATTTGCATTTAAATATGTGATATTTGCACCCAATAACGCACCCAAATAATAAAATATGTTTGGTGAACAAATTTTCAATAATAAATTCTTAGAAAGAATTCCCAGTAAGTCTAGAAATTTAAAGACCAGATGAATTTTTAATTTAATCATTCTATCGGTCGTTCATCATTTATATAATTTGTTTTCAAATTTGGATAAACACTATTTATAAGCAGATTCGTTCAGAAAAACCAATATATATTTTATATCTTCATGAGAAAAAATTTTGCTATTGATTAATTTTACTATTAAATAAATATATTTTTGATATTTAAAAAAATGTAAAGAATTTCTCAATATTATGTACATTTTGGCTTACTATTATATTTATAATATAAAATTTCTTTGCATTTGATTTTTTTAATATCATTAACTGATGATTTTTTTATATAAGATAGGAATGTTATTGTTGAAGTATTTAAAACATTTGCTAAATAATTTGATAAATTATTAAAAGTTGGTTTCGATCCCATGTATAATACTATGGACTATTACTTGTATACTATTTGTAAATAGTAAAAAAATAATTTCATTTTCACTGTAGATTACAATTCCGCGGTTTTTGTTCTTCTTGTGGAATATTTAAAATGATGCTATTAGTTATCAAGTTCAACATTATTAATATAAATATTACTGCAATTGACAGTATAAATTTTCGTTCAAATTAATATTATATAAGTAACAAAAGTTGTAGGCAACAAGAATTTTGATATGGAATTATATATATTCTCTCTTTTGTATAAGGATTTGCAAATGCATTTTTTTTTCAAAGCTAAAATAAATCTCTGCACTTGTTTTGTAATCAAATAAAGCTATTAATTATTTATTTTAACGTTATTAATAAAAATAATTATGTCAACTAACAATAATGGATGTATTGGTAAATCAAATGAATTTTCAAACTAATAATTGAAATTAATTAGTAAGTTTATGATTTATTGCATTTATAATCCATGATTGTAATTATGTTTCAAATTTGAAAAAATACTTTTTATCAGCTTATTTATAGTAGCTAGCAAGTTACAACATTTTCCTGAAAAAAAAAACGAATATATTGTATCATTAAAATAATTTTGCCATTGATTAAATCTATTTTTAAATACATAAACTATGTACTTTTAATAATAAAAAAATAAATAATTACTAATTGTGTCACTTTTGCTTGTTTCATAACAATTGAACAAATCTCTTTCCATATCGTTGATATCATTGGATCTAAATTGCTTTTTTAGCAAGAATTAGCTCTTTTAGAAAGACTATAAACGATATATAAACAATTTGTGCATTTATTTTAATTTTTCAATAATATACTTACATTTTACACCCTACTTTTGTATAATAATCAGTAAGAATTTTTTTTTTTTTTTACTTGAAACATTTAAAAATATATATTGGTTATTGTTATAAATTATTTTGTTAAATAAATAGTAGCTACTTTTTCATATTATTCAACAACAGTTTTACCTACAAAACAAATTACAATTTTATTTAATAATTTAAACTAAAATTGCATTTAAAGTTTTAAGTGATTTTTTTCAAGACTTTTTACTCTCTTAATAAATATTGATATAAAAATGTTATACTTTTATTTTGCATATTGATTGAAATCATATTAAATTATTGAACAAATAATAATTGTTGAAACTTATTTTTTAACTTTTTTTATTTTGATTTTGATAACGTGAATAATTTATTGTAACTAATATGCTATTTGCTTTTGAATAAAGAATTCTGAAATGTTGAATAATAATTGTTGCAACTTATTTTTCCATATTGTTAATTTTAAGCATTTTTAAGTGTCTACTTATAATTTTAAAATACTTATAATAATTTTTATAAATCGAAATCATATAGAAATGGCAGAAAATCAGAATTTAATTTTGTTTGATATCTGAAAACAAAAATAATTCATATAATAATTTAAATTGTCAGTCTGAAATTACACAAACATGCTAATGTTTGCAATATAATATAATATTATAGCTTTTAATTTTTACAATGCGATTGAGATAAAAATATTGAACCTTTATTATAGTGTTACAAATTAGAAATGATCAAACTTTCTCTTATAATTAGGAATTTGTCAATGAATTCATTTAATATTTTTTAAATATTTTTTTATTCTGGTTAGTGCAACTGATTTAAGTTTAAATCAAAACATATGATATTTTAGTACATTTACGATTTATTGACTTATAATGCACTAAATATAATTATTTATTTTCATTAGCCTGTTATTTCAATTAAAAATCTGACGATGAGCTTTTCTACGTTTTAGTCTGTAAATATTAATAATATTTAATCATTAACAAAAATTCATAACATCATTTAAATCATATCATATATTATTTTATTTTTAATAAATCTTTCAATTAATCTATTGATCTGATTTTTAAATATTGTTTTTATGTTTCATACTAATTTTCAAATTTGAATAAGAATTTTATCTGCAAAATACTTTAAAGTAAACAAGAAATAAATATTAACAAAATCATTTTTAAATCATATACATACAATGTATGCATTTAAATATTTATTAGTGTATTTTGTATTAACAAAACTACTCGTGCTTTCTGAGCTTTTTTTAGATGAACTTTTTGGCGAATTTCAAAAGTGAGGCTAGAATTGGATTCTTGAGGAAAATTGTATTATTTACTATTTCGTAACGAAATAATTTGTAATAAAATGTTCAATTTTTTTTAGTAAAAATAATGCTATTAACAATCAACATGCAGTCAACTTTTTACATAGATCATATAAGGTCTCCTCAAAATTTAAAAAAAAATATTTTTATACCTAAAAAATTTTAACATTATTAATAAAAATAATGCTGCCAGCTATTGTGTTTTCATTAAATATTAGATTGGCTATTAGACATAAACTAATAAACTAATAAAGAACGTGTATTTGTTCCTTCAAACTTGAAGTATTTTCCTGCTTTGAATATATTTAAAAAATAATATTTTTCATTGATTCATTTATGATATCTCTCTTTTTAAATTATTTTTGTTAACTTGTTTTAAAATAAAAAAATATTTATATCCTCATGTAAATATATATAAAAACTTTTATTATGTGCACTGTTCTTATAACTTATTTTCAATATATTTTTTCATGTTCATCATTCAAAGACTTTCGCAAAATTGAGGAAAAATAATTTTTATTCCTGAAGAATAGCCCAAATAAAATAACACTGTTATTTTTGAAATTATTGATGAAAATGATGCATTTTTCATACTTGAAATGTTTTTCTTATTTGAATATATTGAAAAAAATATGAATAAATTTAGTAAAATATTTTTCATTATTCCCACATCTCATAAATTGATGTGTAATTGAATATTACCTCTTTCGAATGAATTTTTACAATTTTGTTTTCAAATTCTGAATGATTATATGAACTTTGTTTTGTAAAAAGATTTTTATTTTTGAATAATATACCAAGATACCAAGATCAAGAATTAATTTTAATTAAAAATAAAAATGTTATGTAACATAAACTATATTTGTAAATTTTTACTCAAAACGTTTTACTGCCCTGAATATATTTTTTTATTACAAAATATAACATATAGGAAATTATTTTTCATTATATCAATTTTTATAACTTTTTATGTATTATATTCTCTCTCTTGAATAATTTTTTGCAACTGTTTCATTTGCCAAGCAAAAATAATTATAAGAATTTTCGAATAAATTTATGCATATTATGCATTTTATGCAAATTGATAATTCTTGACTCCTAATTATTTTAGTGGTTTTCCATGCTAATTTTATATCTTATTCTCTCAACATTTTGGAAAAAATATTTATAATACCCAAAAAATATCCAAATATTCTATCGAAGCATCTGTACTTTTATATTTCATATTCCTTCGTTGATTCGAAATATATTTCCATTTAAATATAATATAATATTTGCACCCAAATAAAAATATTGGTGAACCAATTTTCAATGATAAATTCTTCGATGGAATTTCTGGTAAATCTAGTGAATTCAAAGACCAGATGAATTTTTAGTTTAATCATTCTATCAGTCGTTCATAACTGATATAATTTGGTTTCAAATTTGAAAAAATACTATTTATAGCTGATTAGTTCAGAAAAAACAATATATATTTTATATCTTCATGAAAAATAATTGTGCTATTGATTAATTTTACTGTTAAATACATGAACAATTCATTATTGATATTTCGCAAAAAAATATTAGTAAACTACGCAATATTATGTGCATTTTTTGCTTATTTTATAACCATTATATTATTTTTATTAAATATCCTTTAATAACAGCAATATTATTGGATCCAGTTAATTGTTTGAAAATGAAAATAAAATAAACAAAAATAAAGTTTCATAATAATTGAGCTTTCAGCCATTTAAACATTGGTGAATAATTTTGCTTTTACATGTGATTCTAATTAATTTTGGTTGTAGTTTTAACAACATGATATTTACACAATTTTAAATAATAAAAACATAATAAATTTATTTATTTTATACGAAAATGATTTTATATTACGTTAATGCAAAATAATAATTATATCTGAAGAAAGACTATTATTTCGGTACGAAAAACTAATAATATACTATTTTTAAGATATAGTTTCACTCGCAACTGACTGATTTATTTTTTAATAAGTATTTTTTATTAAGTCCCTACCTTTTTATTTTTATTTCGCCACATTCACTTAAAATCTATTTTTCTTCTGAATTAACTATACAAGATTTTAAAATATTAGATCATTATTAAATTATGAAACTTTGATTGTGAATATGCCGAAATTCGGTAGTAGTTTTCACTTTCTGGAAACATGTCAATTTTTTTCAAGTGGAGTTAAAAATTAATGTAAAAAATACATTAGAATCTTATTTTGACTAGAATAATTTTATTAGTGATGCCTTTTACTTCTTATTATCAAACAAAAGACACAGAATTATTTATTAAAATCTTTAAATTCTGTCTATAATTTACTTCATGTGAATTATTTTTAAACCCCAAATTTTGTAATTTATGATTAAATATATTTCAAAGATTCTTCTTAAATATACTTTTTTAAATATTGGAACCTTTCTTATTCATTTTTAATTGAATCATTTTTTAAACTTCAACATTAATTTGTACAAGTCTGTGTATGCATCTTTCGAATTATTATTTTTCTTTTATTGAGTTCAATTTTTCATACTTTTTTAATATTGAATTATGTGTTATGAATAAGAACTAAAAGATTACATCAAAACTAATCAAACTTAAAAAAATCTTTGTATTTGAATTTTTTAATATCATTACTTGATGATTTTTTATATAAGATAGGAATGTTATTGTTGAAGTATTTAAAACATTTGCTAAATATTTTGATAAATTAAAAAAAGTTGATTTTGATCCCATGTTAATACTATGGATCTAATTGTGAAAAAAATTTATATATATTTTTGGGATATAAAATATGATTAATTTTTATTTTAGTTTCATTAATATATACCATGTATTCATTCGAGTTTTTTATATTTGATTAAAACTACTTTTACTAAATGAGCTTTTTGGCAAATTTTAAAAGACAAACTAGAAAGTTTTTAAGAAAAGTTAATATATGAAAAAATAGTAAAAAAAAATGATTTGATTTTTACTGTAGTTTACAATTCATTGATGGTTTTTTATATAGAAGAATATCCCGAATAAAATAGTACTATTATTTATTAATTTCAACACTATTAATAAAAATATTACTGCAGTCGACAGTATTAATTTTCGTTAAAAATAATATTATATATGTAACAAAAGTTATAGGCAACATAAATTTTGATATGTAATTAAATATATTCTCTCTTTTGTATGAGCTTTTGCAACTGCATTTATTTTTCAAAGCTAAAATAGTTATATGCACTTTATTGTAAAATGACTTTTATACCTAAAAAATGTTCCCAATCAAATACTTCTAATAATTATTAATTTCAACGTCAATAATAAATATAATACTGTCAGCTAACGATTTAAAATAATTTTGTGCTCTGAATGTTTTATAAAATAAAATTTCAAATACGATGAACTACATTTTACATATACAATTACAAAAAGTGCAAAAGTTGAATTAGTATTCTGATATTATATTCCCTGATTGTATAACTAAACTATATACTAATTTTATGTAAACAAATTTATAATATTTTACAAAATATATGATATATATGATCGATTTAAAATTATTTGAATAAATATAAATATATTATTTTATTTTGTGAGAAACTTATAAAATATAATTTCTTTGTCAAATATAATAATGCTTAAAATATTAACCAAATAAATTTTTTCAAATTATTTAACATATTTTGCATATTTCTTATTTAAATCTGATTTAAAGTTATCAGAAAAAATGTATTTAAAAAAACAATGTTATTATATTAATATTGAAACAATCTGTGTTTTACACTCCACTTTTTATATGAAACAATTTATATATAATATTTATTTATTTTATGAAAGAATTTCGTGAAATGATTTGATTCTCAATCATCATAATAAAAAAACCTAAATTAAAGTATTTTGCATATTTATTAATTGACTGAATTTTTAAAGCAAAATGTAGTAAAAAAATAATATTATTGTACTAATTTGGAATAAGTATTTTACATTTTATTTACAATCTGAAATAAATAAATATAAATATGATTTATTAATTTTATAAGAAAATTAGTTGATATGATTTTATGCTCAAACATAATAAAATTGATGAAAAAATATAAATAGTTTTCTTACTCTTTTTTTTATATATATATATATATATATATATATATATATATTTCATACTCTTATTTTGCATTTTATTTGAAACGATTTTGAATTGTTAAACAAATAATAATTGTTGAAACTAACTTTTCCTTTTCTTTCGCTGTTTTATCATATGCTTACTTAAAATGTGAAAAAAAAGATTCTGATCATTTCGAATGACAATTTATAATACCAAATATGTATTTATTAACGATAATAACATTGAATTCCTTTTTTAAAACATGCTACTAATATTTAAAGCATTTATGTTATCTAAGGCATCATTCGATTTTGACCTCATTATCATTTTTGAATAAAATAAATATGAATAAAAATAATACTCTCAACTATTTTGTACTAACAGAAAATTACATTGACTATTTAACATAAATTGTAATTGTTCCTCCAAACTCAAAGTATTTTCCTGCTTTGAATATACTATCAAAAAATATAAAATATTGTAAAATACGACTTATAATAAATTGATATGTAGTTTGTTAAATCAT
This sequence comes from Ctenocephalides felis, assembly GCF_003426905.1. Lineage (NCBI taxonomy): Eukaryota > Metazoa > Arthropoda > Insecta > Siphonaptera > Pulicidae > Ctenocephalides > Ctenocephalides felis. The sequence goes on from NW_020539727.1 coordinate 2,263,332, forward strand.
TCCTTGTTATATTTTCAAAAATGAAATATTGTATAAATTATTATTATGCCGAAATATGGTGTTATTCACTTTCTGGACAGATGTTTAACATTTTCAAAATAGTTTATTATTAACTATTAAATTTTGAGAATAAATCTGGTGATTAAATTAGGGAAAAAATGCCTGAGAACTTTATTTTGACTGAATTAATTTTATTAGTGGTGTCTTTACGCCATTGCTGCAAGTTTTTTTTTATTAACAAACAATAAAGCAAAAAACTATTTATTGAAAATTCTATAATTTTTTATGTGAGTAATTTCCAAACGCTAAATTTTGTAAAAGAATATGATAAATTTATGATTAAATATATTTTTAAACATTCTGTTTTATATATATACGTAAATACATATTTTTTATTCAGTTTCAACTTTTAGATAATTTCTTTAAAATATATGCCTGATATAAAAATGTCTTAATAACCACATATCTTAATTTAATATATTACTATATTAAATCTCCAACAATTCGAAAAATTGCAACAAAATAAAAATTTTATCTTTTGAAACTGTGTTTTACATTCCAAAATATGCATATTGATATGAATAAAATTTATAATATATGACAAAATATGAATATACGATATATGAATTTAATGTATGAAATCATTAATGTTTTTATTTATTATTCAAAGCCTTTTTAAAAATTTGGGGAAAATGATTTTTATCCATGAAAAATATTTCAAAAGAAAAATGCCGCTTCAATTAAAAATAAAAGTGATATGTAACAAAAATTATTACTTTTAATTACATCCAATTTTATAAATTTTTATGTATAAAATTTAAAATTATTATACATTTTTATATTCTCTCCTGTGAAAAATTTGTATTAATTAAAATATATTATATATTATAATATTAGGTCATTATCAAATGAAGAAAACTCATTGTCAATATGCCGATAAACTTATTGTCAATATGCCGAAATTCAGTAGCATTTTTCATTTTCTGAACAAATGTTAACATTTGAAACAAATGGTAACATTCTGAAAAAATGTTAACATAGTTCATTATTAACTAAATAATTTCTGGAATAGATCTGGTGTTTGAATTAGTGAAAACAAAAATTCATGAGAATCTTATTGTGACTAGAATAATTTTATTAGTGAACTCTTTACTGCCTTTTCAGCAAGTTTTCTTATTATCAAACAATAAGGCAAAGAAATATCTATTACAAATTCTACAATTTTCAGTTTTGCTTCAGCTACGAAGCAGTGCACATCGTCCGTTATACCTGCGAATAATCCGGTTTTATACCTGCAGTATTTACGTACCCCGTACGGGTACGTGAATTCAATAATCAAACTACTGATAAGCCATTGTTATCAATAGAAGTGTCAAATAGTGCAAGTGAAAACAACAGTGTTTGAAGCATGACCCCGGCTGGGGTCAGCCATCATGAGTGCTCAAAAGTCGTTTATAAAGCGCTTGAAACCTTAAATAATGATAATGAAAGTGATTTCGACAGTATGGAGGAAAGCGACGAGTTTGTTGACGATCCTATTGTTAATCCTATTAACTATCAATCAAATACATCTAATGCCAATGTTGATTGGCAAGTTGTAAATCACAAGAAACGAGCAGCAACACCCACGGAGTCTTCAAGAAGACAAGCCAAGGTAGTGGTAACGAAAGACTACTGGCTTAAAGCTAGTACTCCAACCAGAAATTATTATGCAGTTTTAGAAAAAACATCTGATCAAAATTCACCATCTCAAAACAAACAAGTGCAAAATAAAACAGCGATCAAACCTCCACCGATTTTTGTTCACGAAGTGGGAAATATCAAGCCATTGATTGAACTGTTAGAAAGCGAAGCCAAGAAACAATACACACTAAAAACTATAGGAACATCACAAGTGAAAATAAATCTTGAAAGTGCACAAACTTATAATATTATTCTAAACAAACTGAAAGAAAGAGGAACACAGATGCATTCCTATCAAGATAAGTCAAAACGGTCATTTAAAGTCGTGGTTAAAAACTTACACTTTAGCACCGACCTAGACATGGTAAAAAAAGAAATAGAAGAACTAGGGCATAAAGTCGTACACATCTCTTTCCTCAGAAGCAGATATACAAAATTCCCACTAAATATTCTCTCGGTAGAACTGGAGCAAAAAGAAAATAATAAAGATTTTTACAAAATTGAATTTTTATGCAAAACAAAAGTTGAAATTCAAGCCAAACGATATTCTCGCGAAATAGTCCAGTGCACACAATGTCAAAGGCTAGGACATACAAGAAATTTTTGCTACAGAACTCCCCGCTGCGTAAAATGCGCTCAGGAACACCCAACTAAAAAATGCTCATGGACAGACAAAATAAATAGCGGAGTAACATGTGTTCTCTGCAATGGAAATCATCCGGCTAACTACAAAGGCTGCAGGGTTTATAAAGAACAGCTCGAAAGAAAATATCCAGCTCCTCGGGAAAGGCAATTCACTTCCAATAGGCAATTTACCAGTAACACAACAGTACCTGGAGTTTCGTACTCAAGGATTGCTCGTGGAAATACACACCCAGCTGAAGAGACTACTGAAGAGTCTACTACAAACAAAACAAACAACAACAATAACGACCTATATGAACTCAAAACAATGATCAAAACACTGACCGAACAAATGAGCACAATGCTCAATATACTCACAACAATTTTAAACAGGAAGTTTTAATGGCAGGGATTTTAAGAATATGTTTATGGAACGCCAATGGTCTGTGTCAGCATACACAGGAGCTTAAATATTTTTTAATAAACAACAACATCGACATCATGCTTATATCTGAGTCTCATCTCACAGACAAAAAGGACTTTCGTATTACTAATTACCAAACGTATAGCACAAATCATCCGGATGGAACAGCGCATGGTGGATCAGCCATAATTATTAAAAACAAGATCAGACATACTGTTTTAGAATCATTTTCCACTAACTACATGCAAGCAACAAATATTGCTGTTGACATATTTCCGAAAACCATTATTTTTTCAGCAATATACTGCCCTCCTAGACCTACAATCTGTCAGCAACAGTTCTTGAACTTTTTTCAATCCATTGGTAATGTATTCATCGCTGGAGGAGATTATAATGCAAAAAACACATGCTGGGGATCGAGACTAACTACTCCCAGAGGACGTGAGCTCCACAAAGCAATGAACCTGCTAAACCTAAATGCAATATCCACAGGCGAACCCACATATTGGCCCACTGACTTAAGCAAATTACCAGACTTGCTCGACTTTTTTATAACCAAAAATATCCAAGAAAGCTCTATAGAAGTTCGATCCTGCCTGGACCTAAATTCGGATCACTCACCAGTAATACTAACGTATTCTCAAAACTTCAATATTGTTGCTGACAGTCAATTACTAACCAATAAATACACAAACTGGATAACTTATAAAAATTTTTATTGAAAATAACCTACACTGCAACATTCGCCTGAAAACTGAAGATGAAGTCAACAATGCCATCAATCAAGTAACAACTATTCTACAACAAGCAGCAACTATTTCGACACCCAGAGATGTTAATTGCAAGACTCTCAGCATTCCTTTGGAAATAAAAAAACAAATAGCCATCAAAAGAAGATTGCGTAAAATATGGCAAGTCACTAGGCATCCCGAAGATAAGAAAAGACTTAATAGAGCCTGCGAAAATTTAAAATCAACAATTAATGCTTATAAAAATGAATCTATTAGGACTTACCTAAACAACCTATCTTCAACTCAAGATACGAATTATTCGCTGTGGAAAGCACGCAAACGACTCAAGAAACCAGTTATGGCTGTACCACCGATCAGAAACCCTGATCAGTCATGGGCAAGATCACACAAAGAAAAAGCCGTACTATTTGCTGACTATTTACAAGAAACTTTTAACCCGGCACCTCCTCAATGCAGTCGTAGCGAAGAAGACTTCATAAATGATTATCTCCACCAGGATATAAGAACTACTAACAGTGTTAACAGAACCACCTTTTCAGAAATTTCCGGTTTAATCAAATCATCCAAATCAGGAAAATCCCCAGGACATGACAAAATAACAATAAGAATGCTAAAAGAAGCACCCAAGAAGTTGATAAGATATTTAGTTATAACCTTCAATGCAATAATTAGACTTCGTTGCTTTCCAGAAGCATGGAAAACTGCTAAAATAATTTTAATTCCTAAACCTGGTAAAGACCATCATTTAGTTTCATCATATAGACCAATAAGTCTACTTTCTTGTGTATCAAAAATTTTTGAGAAACTTATTTTAAAACGAATAAACTCTGAAATACATAACAAAAACTTAATACCTAACTATCAATTTGGCTTCCGACAACAGCATTCAACAATCCAACAAATCCACAGAGTAGTTAATACAGTCAATGAAGCTCTTCACTCAAAAAATTATTGCTCTGCAGTTTTTCTAGACCTTACGAAAGCTTTTGATAAAGTGTGGCATAAAGGACTCTTATACAAACTTAAAAAATGTCTGCCCTATAACTTATATATCTTACTTAACTCTTATTTACAAAACAGAAAATTTTACGTCTACATAAATGGTGTTCAGTCAGAAGTGAGAAATATTAGAGCCGGAGTTCCTCAAGGAAGTGTTCTGGGACCAACATTATTTCTTCTATACACAGCCGATTTTCCTGTTAATTGTAATACCAATATAGCCATGTTTGCAGATGACACGTGCGTTATCGCTCAGCATCAGAATCCCGAAATGGCATCATTACTTCTTCAAGTTCATCTGGACAAAATGGAACAATGGTTTAAGCTGTGGAGAATCGAAGTCAACAATTCCAAGTCGGTACATGTTACCTTTACCCTTCGCAAAGACACATGTCCTCCAGTTAGAATCTTCAACCACACAATTCCTGCAAAAGAGACAGTCAAATACCTGGGGATGATTCTAGACAAGAAATTAAACTGGAAAGAGCACATAGCCGCTAAACGGGCACACATGGAACACATAAGAAGAACCTTACACTGGTTGTTGGGTAGGCAATCAGAACTATCAGCCTACAACAAGATTTTGTTGTACAAAACCATCATAAAACCAGTTTGGACATACGGAGTTCAACTATGGGGATCCGCCAAAAAAAGTAACATTCAAATCATACAAAGGTTCCAGAACAAACTCTTAAGACAAGCAGTGGGAGCTCCCAGATATGTCCCCAACTGGATGATACATCAAGACACTTGCACAGCCACAGTCACAGAAGAAATTAAAAACTATTCAATGAGACACAAACAAAATATTGACAATCACAGCAACGAACTTGCAGCCCAATTATACGACACAACTTTCGATTACAGACTGAAGAGAACAAAACTTATTCAGTTAGCACAATAAGGTTTTTAAGTTATCGTTTAGAAATAATGTAGACCTACTCCTATGTTTAAACTAGATTAGTTTAGATTAGAAGATTATTATTATTATTATTATTATTATTATTTTTTTTTTTTTGTTTGTTTCGTTTTGTTTTATCTAATATGTATAGTTTAATTTGTTTAGTTTATAAGACTACCTGGATCAAATCTACCTTAGTTTAACAACAATAATATTAGGACTACCACTGGGCGGCCTGATATGCCCTTTCTATTTATATTAATCATAAAAATTACTAGATGTCATATTTATAGACAGTTGTAATTACTTAATGAAATAAAAAAAAAAAAAAAAAATTCTACAATTTTAATGACGTGAAATATTTTCAAACCCCGAATTGTGTAAAAAGATATGCTAAATTTATGTACAAACTTATTTTCAATCATTCTTTTTTAAATATATAAATATATATATTTGAACCCATCTTACTCATTGTTAATTTTTGGATCTATTTTTAAATTTTAAGATTATTTTGTACAAGTCTATATATGCATTTTTCAAATTGGGATATTCTATTATTGTGTTGAACTTTTCATACTTTTTGATATTAAACTATATGTGTTATGCATATGAACATCAAAATTGGTTACATCAAAACTAATCAAAATTAAAATTTCTCTGCATTTGAATTTTTTAATATATTTAACTGATGATTTTTATTATAAGATAGGAATTTTATTATTGAAGTATTTAAAACATTTGCTAAATATGTTGATAAATTATAAAAAGTTGATTTTGATCCTATAGATCTAATTGTAAAATAATTCTGAATATATTTTTGGGATACAATAGGTGATTAATTTTCATTTTAGTTTCGTTGATATACAATGTGTTTCTTCGAGTTTTTTGTATTTAAAACTAATATTTACTAAATGAGTCTTTGTGGCAAATTTTAAAAATCAAAATGCAATATTTTTGCTTCTACACAAACAATTTTAAGAAAAATTAATTTATAAAAAAAAATAGTAAAAATAATATTCGATTTTTACTGTAGAATACAATTCCCCGCTTTTTGTAATCCTTGTGGAATTTTTCAAATAAAATAGTGCTATTAGTTATTAATTTCAACATTATTAATAAAAATATTACTGCAGATGACGGTATTAATTTTTGCTGAAATGTATTATATATGTAACAAAAGTTAAAGGCAACATAAATTTTGATATGTAATTATGTATATACACTCATTTTTATGAGCTTTTGAAACTGCTTTTTTTCAAAGCTCAAATAATTCTATGCACTTTTTTGTAAAATGATTTTTATTCCTAAAAATTATTCCCAATCAAATAATTCTAATAGTTATTAGTTTTAAAGTTAATAATAAAAATAATACTGTCAGCTAACAATTTAAATTAATTTTATGCTCTGAATATTTTATAAAATAAATTTTAAATTACGTTGAACTATTTTTCATTATTTTGAATTATTATGCCACCCATTTTTTAAATTAATTTTTGTAACATGTTTTTTACTATCTTGTTAAATATAATAACTTAAATAATAAATTCTATATAAACAAGTAGAAAAATTGTAATAGTTGAATTAGTATTCTACTATCAAATAATCAATTACTGTATACTGTACATACACTAATTTTATGTGAACAAATTTATGATATATTACAAAATATATGATATATTTGATCGATTTATAATTACTTGAATAAATATAAATATTTCTTGTATTATTGTGAAACTTATATGATATGATTTCATTCTCAAATATAATAATGTTTAAAATATTAAACAAATGATTTTTTTTTTAAATTATTTAACATATTTTATATATTTATTATTTAATCAGATTTGTAGTTATTGAAAAAAATGTGTTAAAAAATCAATATTATTATATTAATATTGAAATCTGTATTTTACACTCTACGCCCACAAAATGCTTCTATGACGCCCACATGTAAAATTTATATATCGAATTTATGAAAAATTTATATCAAACTATTAATGAGTATTAATATTAATGCCTTTTTGATGGCTTTAATCATGTTTTTAGTGCTAATTAATTAGTTAGAGTTGATTTTTTTTCGTGACTCACATAAATTTTGATAAATTGTTTCCCAAATTTGATAAAACTAAAGAAACGAATCTTGGTCGCCCACCAAATTATTCCATTACGCCCTCATTTAAACATTATGTATAATTCGTGTAAATATATAATTAGACTTATAAATCAAATGGAAAATATATTTTTTTTGTAATAAACCATGCAAAACAATTCTCCCATAAATTTTCCACAAACAAATATTATAAATTTATATATGAATAAATATAAGTTCATTATTAAAGAATTTTGTGATATGGTTCGATTCTCAAATGTAATAATAATTATAAAAATATTAAACAAATGATTTTTTTCAAATTATTTAACATATTTTGCAAAATACTATTTGACTCTGATTACTTTGAATCCGAAAAAATGTATTTAAATTACCAATATTATTATATTAATACTGAAACAATCTGTGTTTTACACTCCACTTTTTATATGAAAAAATAATATATGAAATATATTTATTTTATGAAAGAATTTCGTGATATGATTTGATTCTCAAACATAATAATAATAAAAATACTAAATTAAAGTATTTTGCATATTTATCATTTAACTGAACTTTTAAGCGCAAAATATATTAAAAAACAATATTACTAGCAATAATAAAATTTTTAGTAAATCTAAGAAATTTTTAATATTATAATTATATTAATCATCTATGGTTGTATATATTTATGATCCATGATTGTAATTATGTTTCAAATGTGAATTTTTTTTTTGAAAAACGAATATATTATATGATTAGAAAATAAGTTTGCAATCAATTCATTCTATTTTTAAATATAGAAACTATGTACTTTTAATGCAAAAAAAAATAACTCAGTAAATAATTACTCAATATTATTTATGAGCCACTTTTGCTTATTTCATAACAATTATTTTGAATAAATCTTTTTCCATATCGTCGGCCCCTTTTTAAGCAAAAAAAATTATTAAAAATAATGTTATGTAAAAATTTTGTACATTTTAATTTTACTTTTCAATAATATATTCAAAATTTACACCTCCCTTCTATATAATATTCATATTATTGACTTGAAAATTATTACTTTAATTTATTTTGTTAAATAAATAGTAGCGTCTTTTCGGCTACAAAACAAATTTCAATTTTAATCCATATTTTAAACCAAAATTTGCTTTCGAATTTTTAAATGATTTTTTTCAAGACTTTTTACATATTGATATAAAAAGTAAAATTACTCTTATTTTGCATATTGATTGAAGTCATATTGAATTGTTAAACAAATAATAATTGTTGGAACTTACTTCTTAACTTTTTTTATTAGTGCTTTATGTTTGATAACGTGAATCAAAATTGATTTTCATAATTTAGAATGATAATTTATTGTAACTAATATGCTATTTAATTAAAAAAAAAAAACTGCAATTTTAAATAATAATCGTTGAAACTTATTTTTCCATATTTTTAATTTTGAATATTATCAAGTGTCTACTTATAATTTAAAATATTAACTTCCCGTAGGGTAAGTTATTGTAATGGGCCGAAAATCGGAATTGAAAATTTTTACATTTCTCGACGTTTTGAAGGTTTCTGAACGTTTTGGCATACCTCAGAAAAAATGGATGTGTGTGTGTGTGTGTGTGTGTGTGTGTGTGTGTATGTATGTGTGGATACAAATTTCCAGTCACGTTTTAGGGCGCACGGATCAACCGATTTGAATGGTTAAAAAAACATCCGATTCCTATTGATAGGAAAAAGAGCTGATTAGTTTTTGGCAAAGGCAGGTCCAGCCGTTTCGGAGATACGGAGCAAAGAGTGCAGAAAATAGAAATCGTATTTTTGAGAGAACGGAGTATCCGATTTGAATGATCTAAAAAACATTCAATTAGTAATGATTGGGAGAAGTGTTTATTAGTTTTTGGCAAAGGCAGTCCCAGCCATTTTGAAGATACGGAGCTAAATATGTAAAAAATAGCAGTTTTGAGAGAACTGAGCGTGCGATTTAAATGATTCAAAGAACTTTCTGCTGGTCTTAACAAAATAATCGATTTTGGAAAAAAAAAATTCGTCCCATTTTTTTTTTTTTTTTTTTTTTTTTTTTAGTTTTTTGTATATCGAAAATTATTTTTAATTCTGACTATAGTTCTAATATACTTTACAAATAATTTCAACTCTGCAATTCAGTTAATATAATATTTATAAATATTAGACAATGTTACAATATTTATAATAATCTATTTGAAATCATTCAGTAATCCTCGAACATTTCTTTACGGTACGGGAAGTTCCAGCAATTTGCCTTAAGGCACGATGCCACCCACCCCACTAGTTTATAATAATTTTCATAAATCTGAATCATATAAAATTTATAATATGTCAGCAATACAGAATTTAATTTTGTTTGGTTTATTGGAAACAAAAATAATTTATATAATAATTTAAATTGTAGGTCTGAAATTATACAAACATGTTTGCAATATAATATTATATTATAGCTTTTAATTTTTTCAAAAAAGCTGTAATAAGAATATTTTATATCTAAATATGATGTTATTTTAGTTGTTTATAATTGCAAATTTGTCAATCGATACATTAATTATTTTACATATAATTTTTCATTTTACTTTGCAACTAATAATTTTAAATCTAAATATTGATATGATATTTTATTATTTATTGTCTTATAATGCACTAATTTTAATTTAATTTTAATTCAAGTCTGTTATTTCAATTAAAAATACTGACATTGAGCTTTTCTACGTTTTTTTAATAATTTAATAAATATTAATAATATTTAGTCTATAACAAGAGGCCATAACGTCATTTATATACAATTTTAATTTTAATAAATCTATCAATTAATTTATTGATCTAATTTTTAAAGATTTTTAATTAAATTCATTAATATAACTACTTTGTGGTTTCTAAGCCTTTTAAATGAACTTTTTTAGCGAATTTTAAAATTCAAACTAGATCTAATTTGATTTTTGAAGTACATTGTTATTACTTTCTTCGTAATGAAGTAATTTGTTTTAAAATGTTCAAAAATTTTTAGTAGAAATAATGCTATTAACATTCAACATGCAGTCAACTTTTTATGTAGATTATTTAGTCTCGTCAAAATTTAAAAAAAAAAATTATTCCTGAAAAATATTCCAAACAAAAATTCTGCTATTTATCAATTTTAATATTATTGATAAAAATAATGCTGTCAACTATCGTGTTTTTATTAAATATTAGATTGGCTATTTAACATAAATCGTGTATTTGTTCCTCCAAACTTAAATGTATTTTGCTGCTTTGAATATATTTTAAAATAATATAAAATATAGCAAAATATTTTTTATTGATTCATATGTAATATCTCTCTTTTGAATTAATTTTAAACTGTTTTTGTTTTAAACAAATTTTTTTTATATATGTTTGTGAATATATATATGAACTATTATTATGTGCACTATTCTTATAACTTATTTTTCATATATTTTTTCATGCTCATTATTGAAAGCCTTTCGCAAATTAAAGGAAAAATGATTTTTATTCCTGAAAAATATCCTAAATAAAATAATACTGTTAATTTTGGAATGAAAGTGATGCATTTTTCATACTTAAAATGGTTCTCTTCTTTGAATATATTAAAAAAAATATAAATAAATTCAGTAAAATATTTTTTCATTATTCCCACATTTCATAAATTGATGTGTAATTGAATATTACCTCTTTCGAATGAATTTTTAAAATTTTGTTTTCCAATCTTATACGAGTATATAAAAATGGATCGAAAAACGTGTTGGTAAGCGCATAACTCAACAACGCCTGGACCAATTTGGCCAATTCTTTTTTTAAAATGTTTGTTGAGGTCCAAGGATAGTTCTTACGGCGAGAAAAATCGAATAATTGTCGGGATAACCCTAAAAACAGCCCTTGTCTTTTTCTCATACAAACGTTTTCTAACTAAAACGTAGAATCAATTTGAGCTTTATTGCTATTATATAAAGTTATTATACAAAACAACATGTCATTGTTTGCATTGAAAATAAATGAAAACTATCACCTGCCAAAAATTTCAATTTTCTCATGAACCTAGATAATATTAGAATATGTATAATACATTTATGATTATGAATATGAAAAATGAAATGTCTACATTATTATTGCCAAAAAGCAGCTGAGTTGTGCCAGAAATTAAACTAATATAAAATACAGTATATCTATGGCAGATCGAATTATACACATATGAACAAATATGACAAATTAATTCACTTAAAATATGAAATTAAGTATTATTCAGGGCCGGTCCTACCTTTAATACGATGCATGCGAAAAATACGAGCGCACGCCTTATGGGGCGCCTACATAAGATTCGGATATTAAATTTTCATTATAGTTTTATTTTTCAATATATAATTTCTTTGCATCTTTTACTAATCTTTCCACAATATTTTTAATATTCGTACAAATTTCACCTTATAACAACAAATGGGAAAGTAAAGATGAATACATACAATTCGGCCAACACGATATCAATCAGGAGAAGTTTAAGATGCAATTTTGGATATCTTAAATAATAAAAAAATTCAATTAATTTAATCCAACATGAAGTACAACTGTTATGTTATGGTTATGGTTATGTTATACCTTTTAAAATACTTCAATTTCCAATATAGTGTTCTACATTTTACACGATCTTATTATAAATGTATATGAATTTTGACGTGAAGAGTAATTTAAAAAAACAATAATTATTTTTAGGTAAACGGTAAATATTAGTATATTATATTAAAAAAAATGTAGACATGAGTACAGAACAACGTCTGTCGGGTTATCTAGTTCTAAATAATTATATAAACTTTGTTTTGTAAAAAGATTTTTATTTTGAATGAAAAATGCTGCTAATTATCTATTGTAACATTATTAATAAAAATAATTAATTCAAGAATTAATTTTAATTAAAAATAAAAATGTAACATAAACTATATTCGTACATTTTTTACTTAAAACTGCTCTAAATATATTTTTTTAAAACAAAATATAATATATAAGAAATTACTTTTCATTGTATCCAATTTCATAATTTTTTATGTATTTATATTCTCTCTTGCAAATGAATTTTTGGCAACTGTTTTTTTGCCAAGCATAAATAATTATAAGGACTTGTTTAATAAAATTTTTATGTATTATTCAATTTCTTAATATAGATAAATTCCTGTCTCCTAATTATTTTAATTGTTATGGGTGCTAATTTTATATCTTATTCTCTCAACATTTTGGAAAAAAGATTTATAATTCTGAGAAATATCCAAATATTCTCTTGGAGCATATGTACTTTTATACTTCATACTCCTTAATCGTTTTGAAATGATGAAATGTTTGATGAAATGGGTGATATTTGCACCCAAATAAAAATATTGGTGAACAAATTTTCAATAATAAATTCTTAGAAAGAATTCCAGTAAGTCTAGAAATTTAAAGACCAGATGAATTTTTAATTTAATCATTCTATCGGTCGTTCATCATTTATATAATTTGTTTTCAAATTTGGATAAACACTATTTAAAAGCTGATTCGTTCAGAAAAACCAATATATATTTTATATCTTCATGAAAAAAAATTTTGCTATTGATTAATTTTACTATTAAATAAATATATTTTTGATATTTAAAAAAAATTTAAAGAATTTCTCAATATTATGTACATTTTGGCTTACTATTATATTCATAATATAAAATTTCTTTGCATTTAAATTTTTTAATATCATTAACTGATGATTATTTGTATAAGATAGGAATGTTATTGTTGGAGTATTTAAAACATTTGCTAAATATTTTGATAATTTATAAAAAGTTGATTTTGATCCCACGTATAATACTATGGACTACTACTTGTATACTATTTGTAAAATAATTGTAAATATATTTTTAGGATACAAAATATGATTAAATTTCATTGTAGTTTCATTGATATACAATGTATTTATTCGAGTTTTTTGTATTTAAAATTACTTCTACTAAATAAGCTTTTATAGCAAGTTTTAAAAGTCAAATTAGAATATTCTAATTTTTTATACAAACAATTTTAAGCGAAGTTAATTTATAAAAAAAATAGTAAAAAAAATAATTTCATTTTCACTGTAGATTAAAATTCCCCGGTTTTTGTTCTTCTTGTGGAATATTTCAAATGAAATAGTGCTTTAGTTATTAATTTCAACATTATTAATGTAACATATAATACATTTTGTTAAAAATAATATTATATATGTAACAAAAATTGTAGGCAACAAGAATTTTGATATGGAATTATATATATTCTCTCTTTTGTATGAGCTTTTGCAAATGCATTTTTTTTTCAAAGCTAAAATAAATCTAAACAATTGTTTTGTAAATCAAATAAATCTATTATTTATTTATTTTAACGTTATTAATAAAAATAATTATGTCAACTAACAATAATGAATGTTTTGGTAAATCAAATGAATTTTTAAATTAATAATTATATTAATCGTTTATGATTGATTGCATTTATGATCCTTGATTGTAATTATGTTTCAAATTTGCAAATATACTTTTTATCAGCTTATTTATTCTTTTTTTTCAGAAAAAAACGAATATATTGTATCCTTAAAAATAGTTTTGCCATTGATTAAATCTATTTTTAAATACATAAACTATGTACTTTTAATAATAAAAAATAAATAATTACTCATTATTTATGTGTCACTTTTGCTTATTTCATAACAATAGAACAAATCTATTTCCATATCATTGATATCATTGAATCTAAATTGCTTTTTAGCAAGAATTAGCTCTTTTAGCAAGACTATAAACGATATGTAAAAAATTGGTGCATTTATTTTAATTTTTCTATAATATACTTACATTTTACACCCTACTTTTGTATAATAATCAGTTAGAATTTTTATTTTTTTTTACTTGAAACATTTATAAATATATATTGGTTATTATTATAAATTATTTTGTTAAATAAATAGTAGCTACTTTTTCATATTATTCAACAACAGTTTCACCTACAAAACAAATTACAATTTTATTTAATAATTAATAACTAAAATTCAAATTTGCATTTAAAGTTTTAAGTGATTTTTTTCAAGACTTCTATCCTCTTAATAAATATTGATAAAAATGTTATACTTTTATTTTGCATACTGATTGAAATCATATTGAATTGTTCAACAAATAATAACTGTTGAAACTTACTTTTAATTTTTATTAGTACTGTTTTACTATATGCGTCTACTTATAATGTCAAGTAAAATCGATTTTTATAATTCCAAATAATAATTTATAAGTTGAATTTTTTTTGAATATGCTTTTATTTACTGAAGAATATTTTTGCCTATATTGTTTATTTGAGGCAACATTATTTTATTTTGAATTTATAATATTATAAGTATTAGTGGACAAAACTCAAAACTTATTAGAAAAATACATAAAGGAATTATAAATGAAAAAAAAACACTATATTAATAAACAAGTTAGTGAAAAAGAATAAATATTATTTAATTTAAAAAATTATTAAGCCAATTTAAACTAGTGGGGTGGGTGGCATCGTGCCTTAAGGCAAATTGCTGGAACTTCCCGTACCGTAACGAAATGTTCGAGGAATACTGAATGTTTTCAAATAGATTATTATAAATATTGTAACATTGTCTAATATTTATAAGAATTATATAAACTGAATTGCAAAGTTGAAATTATTTGTTTCAACAAAAAACTAAAAAAAAAAAAAAAAAAAACGGAACAAAAATTTTTTTTTCCAAAATCAATTATTTTGTTAAGACAAGCAGAAAGTTTTTTGAATCATTCAAATCGGACGCTTAGTTCTCTCAAAAACTGCCATTTTTTACATATTTAGCTCCGTATCTTCGAAATGGCTGGGCCTGCCTTTGTCAAAAACTAATAAACACTTCTCCCAATCATTACTAATTGAATGTTTTTTAGATCATTCAAATCGGATACTCCGTTCTCTCAAAAATTTGATTTCTATTTTCCGCACTCTTTGCTCCGTATCTCCGAAACGGCTGGACCTGCCTTTGCCAAAAACTAATCAGCTCTTTTCCCTATCAATAGGAATCGAATGTTTTTTGAACGATTCAAATCGGTTGATCCGTGCGCCCTAAAACGTGACTGGAAATTTGTATCCACACATACATACACACACACACACACACACACACATACACACACACACATCCATTTTTTCTGAGGTATGCCAAAACGTTCAGAAACCTTCAAAACGTCGAGAAATGTAAAAATTTTCAATTCCGATTTTCGGCCCATTACAATAACTTACCCTACGTGAAGTTAACAATGTCCATTCTGAGCTATGGCTGAAGTAAAAAAAATCCATCCCCCTCATTTTTTATTTATTTAACTTATTTTGCATATTAACTCTAATAGTTGAAAAGATTTTGAAATGTTGAATAATAATTGTTGAAACCCATTTTTCCATATTGTAAATTTCAAGTATTACAAAGTGTCTACTTATAATTAAAAATATTTATAACAATTTTTTTAAAAATATTTATATAGAAATTTAATATGTCATTACATTTAATGTGTAATCACTAAATCGATATTCTAACTTTGCTTAGATCATTCAAAACAAAAATAATTCATATAATAAAAATTTAAATTGTCAGTCTGAAATTATATAAATATGTTTGCAATATAATATAATATTATAGTATTTAACTTTTACAATTCATCTTCAATACAGAAATAACATTTTATTTCTACTATGATACTTTGTGTTTTTAATTAGATTCAATATTTTATATATATTTTTTTATTTTGGTTGGTGCAACTAATTTAAATTAAAATCATAATATTGACATGATATTTTAATACAATGTTTATTTATTATAATGACTCACAATGAACTGATTTCAATTTAATTATAAATATTTATTTTTATTAGCCTGTTAAATAAAATTAATTTTAATTAAAATACTGACAATAAGCTTGTCTACGTTTTAGTCTCTCATTTAATAAATATAAATATTTATTCATTAACAAAAGTCCTTAATGTCATGCATATTACATCATGTATTTTTTTAAATATATCTATCAGTTGATCTATTGATCTAATTATTAATTTTTTAACAAGAAATAAATATTGACAAAATAATTTTTAAATCATATACATATAATGTATGCATTTATATGCATGTATATTTATTAGTGTTTTTTGTATTAATAAAACTACGACATCTGCTTTCTGAGCTTTTTAGAAGAACTTTTTTATTGAATTTTAAAACTCAGACTAGAATTTGATTTTTGAGGATACATGTATTATTTTCTTCGTAACGAAACTATTTGTAATAAAATGTTCAAAATTTTTTAGTAAAAATAATACTATAAACAATCAACATGCAGTCAAATTTTTCGATAGATCATTTAAAGTCTCCCCAAAAATTAAAAAAAGTATTTTTAGTCCTAAAAAATTTTAACATTATTAATAAAAATAATGCTGCAATTGTGTTTTCATTAAATATTAGATTGGCTATTTGACCTAAACTGTGTATTTGTTCCTTCAAACTTGAAGTACTATCTTGCTTTGAATATACTTTATAATAATATAAAATATAGGATAATATTTTTTATTGATTCATTTATGATATCTCTCTTTTTAAATAATTTTTGTTAACTTTTTTTAAAATAAAAAAATATTTATATCCTCATGTAAATATATATAAAAACTTTTATTATGTGCACTGTTCTTATAACTTATTTTCAATATATTTTTTCATGTTCATCATTCAAAGACTTTCGCAAAATTGAGGAAAAATAACTTTTATTCCTGAAGAATAGCCCAAATAAGATAATACTGTTATTTTTGAAATTATTGATGAAAATGATGCGTTTTTCATACTTGAAATGTTTTTCTTATTTGAATATATTGAAAAAAATATGAATAAATTTAGTAAAATTTTTAACATTTCACAAATTGATGTGTAATTGAATATTACCTCTTTCGAATGAATTTTTGCAATTTTGTTTTCGAATTCTAAATGATTATATGAACTTTGTTTTGTTAAAAGATTTTTATTTTTAAATAATATACCAAGATCAAGAATTAATTTTAATTAAAAATAAAAATGTTATGTAACATAAACTATTTTTGTACATTTTCACTTAAAACGTTTTACCGCTCTGAATATATTTTTTTAAATAAAATATAACATATAGGAAATTACTTTTTATTATATCAATTTTTATAATTTTTTATGTATTATATTCTCTCTCTTGAATAAATTTTTGCAACTGTTTCGTTTGCCAATCAAAAATAATTATAAGAATTTTCGAATAATTTTTTATGCATATTATGATTTTAGGCAAATTGTATTCATGACTCCTAATTATTTTTGTGGTTTTCCATGCTAATTATATATCTTATTCTCTCAGCATTCTGGAAAAAAGATTTATAATCCTGAGAAATATTCAAATAACCTATCGAAGCATCTGTACTTTAATATTTCATATTCCATCATTGTTTCGAAATATATTTGCATTTAAATATAATGCGAATTTTGGACCCAAGTAAAAATATTGATGAACAAATTTTCGATAATAAATTCTTCGATAGAATTCTTAGTAAATCTAGAGAATTTAAAGACCAGGTGAATTTTTAACTTAATTCCTATATCAGTCGGTCATGATTGATAAAATTTTGTTTAAAATATAGAAAAATGCTTATAAGCTGATCCGTTCAGAAAAAAACAATTTATATTTTATATCTTCACGAAAAATAATTTTGCTAATGGTTATTTTTAATATTAAATAAATAAACAATATATTCTTGATATTTAAAAAAATGTAAAGAATTTCTCAATATTGTGTACATTTTTTGCTTATTTTATAACTTTTATATTATTTATATTATTATCGATATTATTGAATCCAATTAATTGTTTAAAAATGAAAAAAAAAAACAAAAATAAAGTTTCATAATAATTGAGCTGTCAGCCATTTACACGTTGGTAAATAATTTAGCTTTTACATATGATTTTAATTCATTTTGGTTGTAGTATTAATAACACAATATTTAAACAATTTCAAATGAAAAAACATAATAAATTAATTTATTTTATACGGATTTATAATTTGATATTACGTTAATACAAAACAATGATTATATCTGAAGAAAGACTATTATTTCGGTATAAAAAACTAATAATATACTGTTTTTAAGGTATAGTTTCACTAGCATTTATTTTTTATTAAGTCAGATTCACTTGAAATCTATTATTCTTGTGAATCGACTATACAAGATATTGAAATATTATCTCATTATTAAAATATGGAAGCTCTGATTGTCAATATGCCGATATTCGGTAGCATTTTTCACTTTCTGAACAAATGTTAACATTTTCAAAATAGTTCATTATTAACTAATTAATTTTTTGAATAGATCTGGTGTTTGAATTAGTGAAAAAAAATACATGAGAATCTTATTTTTACTGAATTAATTTTATTAGTAATGCCTTTTTCTTCTTATTATCGAACAAAAAGGCAAAGAAATATTTATTAAAAATTTTATAATATTAATTATGTGAATTATTCTCAAACCCCATTGTAAAAAGATATGTTAAATTTATGCATAAATATATTTTCAAACTTTCTTTTTAAATATATAAAAATATATTTATACTTTTCATATTCATTTTTAATTTTTGGATATTTTTTTTTTAATTTCAAGATTAATTTGTGCAAGTCTGTTGATGAATTAGTCAAATTTGGATATTCTTTTATTGAGTCTTGATACTTAAATTAATTTATGTGAATATATTTTTGGGATACAATATGATTAATAATACTTTTAATAATAAATTTAATTTTCATTTTAGTTTCAATAATATACAATGTATGCATGTAAATATTTATCACTGTATTAATAAAACTACTTCTGATCTCTGAGCCTTTTAAATAAGTTTTTATGGCAAATTTTAAAAAACAAACTAGATTTTATTATCTGCTCATATTTTTTTGTACAATTTGAGTTTTTGTGCAAATAATTTTATGAAAAGTGGATTTATGAAAAAACAATAAATAAAATGATTTGATTTTTATGGTAAATTTTCTTAGCTATTTTCTTCGTGATAATATTATTTTTGTACTGGAATGTTAAATATATTTAGATAGAAATGATAGAAATAATTCATGTGTATTATTCAAAGTTTTTCTCAAAATGATTTTAAGTTCTATAAATAGAATATAAAGATATAGACAAAATATACATATACATGATATATAAAAGCTACTGATTATCAATTTCAAAAATATTAATAAAGATAATGCTGTCAACTATTATATTTCTGATAAATAATTTAACATAATTTGTATTTAACATAATACCATTTAACATAATTTGTATTTCTTCCTCCAAACTAAAAGTATTTTCCTGCTTTAAATATATTTTGAAAATGTATAGAATATAGTAAAATATTTTTCATAAATTTATATGTAAAATCTCTTTTGAAATAATTTTTGTGAACTTTTAATTAATTATTCAAAGTTCAGAAAAATAATGATGAAGTCCTTCAAAATGATTCCTAATTATATAATATTAATTGTTATGAATATTGTAATAATTTTTCATCATATTCTCTCAACATTATTTAGATATTAAAAAATAATTATATAAACAATGTTTTTTTTTTAAATATTTTCAAAAAGAGTAATGAATTACTTAATATATAGCTGTTTATTTTTTTGTATTTATAACTACTTTTACTAAATGAGCTTTTGCGGCAAATTAAAAAAAACAAGAATATTTTTATCCTGTATACAAACAATTTTAAGAAAAGTTAATTAATGAAAAAATAGTAAAAAAATTATATGATTTTTACTGTAGATTTCATTTCCAAGGATTTTGATCTTGATGAATATTCCGAATAAAATAGTGATATTAGTTATTAATTTCATTATTAATAAAAATATTATTGCAGTTGACAGTATTAATTTTCGTTGAAAATAATATTATATATGTAACAAAAGTTGTATGCAACATAAATTTTGATATGTAAATATATATATTTTCTCTCTTCCGTAATCCGTACGAACTTTTGTAACTGCATTTATTTTTCAAAGCTGAAATAATTCTATGCACTTTACTGTAAAATGATTTTTATTCCTAAAAAATGGGAACATCAAATACTTCTAATAATTATTAATTTTAACTTTAATAATAAAAATAATACTGTCAGCTAACAATTTGAAATAATTTTATTCTCTGAATATTTTAAAAAATAAACCTTGAATTAATGTTTGTAACATGTTTTTTACTATTTTGTTAAATCTCTTATATAAAAAAATAAAAAAACTGCAAAAGTTTAATTAGTATTCTACTATCAAATAATCCATTATTGTATACTGTACTATATACTAGTTTTATGTGAACAAATTTATGATATATTACAAAATATATGTTGTATATGATCGATTATTCTTTTATTTTGTGAGAAACTTATATAATATCATTTGATTCTCAAATATTACAATGATAAAAATATTAAACAAATGATTGTTTTTTAAATTATTTATTATATATTGCATATTTATTATTTAAATCAGATTTATAGTTGTTGGAAAAGAATGTGTTAAAAAACCAAGATTATTATATTAATATTGAAACAATCTGTCGTGTTTTATACTCCACCAATTTATATGAATGAATTTATGATATATGAATAATTATAAACATATTTATTTATTTTATGAAACAATTTCGTGATAAAATATAATTCTCAATCATAATGATACTAAAAATACTGAACAAATGAATTTTTACAAAATTTGCAATATGTTTTCCATATTTATTATTTAACTCTGATTTAGAATTATTAGAGGAAGATGTATTAAAAACCCAATATTATCGTACTAATATTGAATTAGTATATTATAGTTTAATTGATCTTTGTTATGAATAAATATGAATATGATATATGAATAAATATGAATATATTAATAGATTTTATGCGAAAATTATGTGGTATGATTTTATTTCAAATTTTATGATTAATGAAAATATATAAAAGTTTTTTAATATTTTTTACTCTTTTATAACATATTAATATATATTTGACTCTCTTATTATACATTTGGTTTGAAACCATTTTAAATTGTTAAACCAATAATAATTGTTGAAACTTACTTTTCAATTTCTTTTGCTGTTTTATCATATGCCTACTTAAAATATGAAATAAAATTGATTTGGATCATTTCGAATGATAAATTATAAGAACTAATACTGTTACAAATTCGTTTTAATTATTTATTTATAATTCTTTTGATATAAATCATTTTATTGTTAGTTATTTAAATTACTGTTACCTATTATCACGTACTGCTGAAAGACTATGTGTGATATTTATTAACTTTGATAAAATTTAAAAACTTTTTTGGAATATACTACTAATATTTAAGGCACTTAGGATATTTAAGGCATCATTCGATTTTGACCTTATCATCATTTTTGGATAAAATATATTTAAAATAAAAAATAATGCTCTCAACTATTTTGCACTCATTAAAAATTACATTGGATATTTAATACAAATTATATTTGCTCTTCCAAACTTAAAGTATTTTCCTGCTTTCAAAAATCAAAAAATATAAAATATTGTAAAATACGACTTGTAATAAATTGATATGTAATACCTCTCTTTTAAATCAATCTTTGTTATATTTTCAAAAATAAACTATTGTATAAATTATTTAACTTTGACTTTGAGAATATTTCTGGTGTGAATTAGTTGAAAAATAAAAATCCATAAAAATTTGATGTTATCTAAATTAATTTTATCAAAAAATTCTTTTTACCGCCATTGCTGCAAGTTTTTTTATTATCTAAACAATAAGGCAAAGTAATATTTATTAAAAATTCTACAGTTTTAATTATGTGAATTATTTTCAAACCCGAATTTTTAGAAAAGAATATGCTAAATTTATGATTAAATATTTTCGAAGATTTTTCTTTAAATATACAAATATTTGAATTTTTCTTATTCATTTTTAATTTTATGATCATTATTTTACATTTGAAGTTTAATTTGTACAAGTCTGTTGATGCATTATTCAATTTTGGATATGATTTTTTATATGAGATTAGAATGTTATTGTTGAAGTATTTAAAACATTTGCTAAATATTTTGATAAATTATCAAAAGGAGTTCCTGATCCTATTTACGATACTATGGACCTATTTGTAAAATAATTCTAAATATATTTTTGGGATACTATATATGATTATTTTCTATTTTCAATTAAATATATTCATTTGAGATTTTTGTATTTAAAACTAATATTTACTAAATGAGCTCTCGAGGCAAATTTTAAAAGTCAAACCAGAATACTTTCATTTTTATACAAATAATTTAAAAAAAGTAAATTTATAAAAAAATAGTCAAAAAACTATATGATTTTTACTGTAGTTTACCAATTGATTGATGGTGTTTTATCTTGAAGAATACTCCGAATGAAATAGTACTATTATTTATTAATTTCAACATTATTAATAAAAATATTACTGCAGATGAAAATATTATATGAGTAACATGAACTTATGTGGAATTATATATATTTTCTCTTTTGTACGAACTTTTGCAACTTTTTTATTTCAAAGCTAGAATAATTGTATGCATTTTTTTGTAAAAGATTTTTATTACTGAAAAATATTCCCAATCAAATAATTCCATTAATTATTAATCTTAATCTTCAAAATAATTACGATATTGAGTTCTAAGTAATTTTATAATCTAAATATATATAAAATAAATTTTAAATCATGGTGAACTACTTTGTAATATTTCCAACTGTAATATTATCTTTTAAATAAGATTTGGCAATTAAAAACAAACTAAAAGAATCATATGTACCTTTATAATTCTTGTAAATGCTTTAATTATTATCTGTCACATATTTTATTCAATCTCTTTCTCAAAATTTGGAAAAAGTGTTTTTTATGCCTGAAGAACATACCTTTTAATAATAATACTATCAATTATTAATTTTAAAATTATTAGTAAAAATAATGCTGTAACCTTTGTTTTGTTCTTTCAATTTCAAATGTTTTCCTGCTTCAAGTATATTATAAAAAAGTATTTTTCATTATTCCAATTATATAAAATGATATTTAAACAAATATCATGTTTTGAATAAATTTTTGCATTGTTTTATTTCTCATAGCTAAAATGATTATAAGAACTTGGGCTCTAATTTTATATCTTATTTTCTCAAAAATTCAGGAAAAATAATTATAATCCAGAAAAACATCCAAAAATATATTTATATATTATTCAAACTCATTTTATTATATAAATAAAAAGAAATGACGTAGTCATTACAGTTCATGTGATTTTTCGTTTATTTCATAACTACACCTAAGTCTGTTTTTAAACGGTAGATTGGTTCCAGAAGAAGCCGTGTAAAAAAAAACCGTGTAAAAAAGACATTGATCTTATACAAAAATGGGTGATTTGTTCCTAATCTCTAAAACCTATTAAAATTAGTGAAAAACAAGAATTTTTAGGGTATTCCCCTAAATTAGTGCTATACACATTTGCTTTGACCAGCAAAAATTGTTCGTACGCGCTAAAGGGGAATTCAATTAAATATTTAAGCTAGTGTTCGCAAACTATCGATACTATCGATGGTTTCAGACTTTTTTCTTTCATAAATACTTTTTTGTGATATGAACATACTTCGCAAAAATTAAATTTGACAAAAAAAAATTAAGTACATAAAATTTCAAATCGTGCTAAATGGAATAAAATCGTGTAAAAATATTAAAAATAATCAATTTTCAAACCGTGTTATATCAAAACCGTGTACAAAAAGACCGTGTAAAAACAGACTTAGGTGTATTATATTATTTTGAACGAATCTCTTTCATATCATCGAATACATTAGCTCGATATTGCTTTTTAGCAACAATTTTTTTTTGGACTAGGAATAATAAAATGTAAAAACTTTTCAATAATACATTCAAAATTTACACCTAACTGCTGTATAATATTTATTATTTAGTTCACACATATTTTTTTTATAGATATAATAATCATTAAAAATGTATATATATATATATATATATATATAAATAATTGCTACTTTTCCAAATTGTTTATATATGAAGAAATTACTCATAAGATTTTTCATATGAGATAGGAATGTTATTGTTGAAGTATTTAAAACATTTGCTAAATATTTTGATAAATTATAAAAAAGGAGTTATAGATCCTACTTACGATACTATAGACCTATTTGTGAAATAATTCTAAAGATATTTTTGGAATACCTACTATAAATGATTAATATATATTTTAATATATGTTGAATTTTGATTTCATTTCATTGATTTACGATATGTAATGTATTTATTAGAGATTTCTGCATTATAAACTTTTACTTGAGCTTTTTAGAAGAATTTTAAAAGAAAATCTATATTTTTTATATGTTCATATTATTCCTACAATCTTACACATTATACAAACAATTTTATGAAATGCTAATTTATAAAAAAAATCTACTGAAAAAAATGATGTGATTTTTACTGTAGTTTACAATTTGATGATGGTTTTTGATCTTGAAGAATGTTCAAAATGAAATAGTGTATAGTAATGAAATTTGTTATTAATTTCAATATTATTAATAAAAATGTTACTGCAGTTGACAGTATTAATTTTCGTTGAAAATAATATTATATATGTGACAAAAGTTGTAGGCAACAAGAATTTTGATATGGAATTATATATATATATATATATATATATATATATATACATATATATATACATATATATATTCTCTCTTTTGTATGAGCTTTTGCAATTGCTTTATTCCAAAGCTAAAATAAATTTGTACACTTATTTTGTAAAATGATTTTTCTTCCTAAAGAGTATTCCTAATAAAAAAAAATCTATTGATTATTTATTTTAACGTTATCAATAAAAATAATATTGTCAACTAACTATAATCGATTTTCTGGTAAATCAAATGAATTTTTAAATTAATAATTATATGAATCGACCATGATTGTAAGTATGTTTCAAATTTGGAAAAATACTTTTTATCAGCTCATTTATAGTTACAACATTTACAACAAGTTTCAACACTTTTTTTAGAAAACGTATATATTGTATCATGAAAAAATATTTTTTCCATTGATTAATTCTAATTTTAAATACGTAAACTATGTATTTTTAACAATAAAAAGTAATATTATTACTCAGTTTTATTTAAGTGCTACTTTAGCTTATTTCATAACATAAATATTTTGAATAAATCTTTTTCCATATCGTCGATATCATTGGCTCTAAATTGCTTTATTAGCAAAAAATTATATTAGACTAGATAATAATATGCAAAAAATTTGTTCTTTTTAATTTTACTTTTTGATAATATATTCAAAATTTATATCTACCTTCTATATAATATCCAGTTCAAACTTAATTTTTTTATTGACTTTTAAAAACATTTAAAAACTTTTAAAAATATATTTCAGTTATCACTTTAATTTATTTTGTTAAATAAATAGTAGCTACTTTTCGGCTACAAAACAAATTTCAATTTTAATCAATATTTTAAACTAAAATTTGCTTTCGAAATTTTAAATGACTCATGACTTTTTACTCTCTTAATACATATTGGTATAAAAATGTTATACTTTTATTTTGCATATTGATTAAAATAATATTAAATAGCTAAACAAATAATAATTGTTGAAACTTACTTTTTAACTTTTTTTTATTAGTAATTTATGTTTTAAAACAGAATCAAAATTGATTTTTAAAATTTACTTTTTAAATATTAAAAATTTTAAATTATACTGAAATGGTTAATAGTAATTGTTGGAACTTATTTTTCCATCCATTTGTTAATTTTGAATATTATCAAATATCTACTTATAACTTGAAATATTTATAATAATTTTCATAAATCTGAATCATATAAAAGCTTAATATGTCAGCAATACAGAATTTAATTTTGTTTGCATTATTGGAAACAAAAATAATTTATATAATAATTTAAATGGTCAGTGTAAAATTATACAAATATGTTTACAATATAATATATAATAATATTATAGCTTTTAATTCTTACAATGCAGCTGAATTAGAAATATTGTACCTTTATTATAATGTTACAAATTAAAAACGCTTCAAACTCTCTCTTATTTAAGGAATTTGTCAATAAATTCATTTAGTATTTTTTATAAATATTTTTTATTCTGGATAGTGCAACTGATTTAATTTTAAATCAAAACATTTATATGATATTTAATACTTTTATGATTTATTGACTTGTAATGCACTAATTAACTTCCCGTAGGGCAAGTTATAGTAATCGCAAAAAAATCGAAAATGAAAATTTTTGCATTTCGTGTATTTTTGCATGTGCGTGTGTATATGTATGTGCGGATACAAATTTTCGTCGACGATTTCGGGAACACCGATCAACCGATTGATAAGGAGACGTGCTGATTAGTTTTTGGCGAAGTCAGGTCTAGCCTTTCCGAAGATACGGAGCAAAAAGTGCCGAAAACGGTAACTCAGTTTTCTGAGTTCAAAAAACATTTTACTTGTATTGACAAGGTGAAGAACCGATCAAATTTTCATAAAGGCAGGTGTAGCGGTTTCGGAGATCTAATGAAAAAAGTAAAAAAAAATGCCATTTGGCGGTCAAAAATGATCATTAGACATATGCACATCAAATTATCAGATATTTTATAGAGATTTTAACAATAAGTATAATTTTGGTTTACATTCCTATGGGTTCCGTACCAATGTTTACGTGTTAGACGTCGACGCGGCGCTTACGCGGTTTGATATTTCGTCTTTATGCAGTTAAAGCAGTACCATTGCTTTGAAAAAAAGTTTAGATCTTTCAAAATATGTCAAAATAAAGAAAACATTTTTTTTTCAAAAAAAAAAAATAAAAAAAATTTTTTTTTTCGAAAAAAAAGTAATTATTGGCTAATTGTTTGTCAAAAATCTTATTTTTTCGATGTAAATTTTTTTCAAAAATGTTAATCGTTTTTAAAAAAAATAATTTTTGGTACGGGAAGTTCCAGCAATTTGCCTTAAGGCACGATGCCTTAATTGCCTTAAGACAGAATTCCACTTACAGCTAGTTTAATCATCGAATCGGATTCCCTGTTCTCACATTCTTCTGTTGAATCGTCCAAAAACTAATATCACTGCTGCTTCTATCAGGCTGTCCGATGCAGAACCTGGATACTTGTGGCTGCAAGGCCAAAGCTTATACACCAACGCCACGGACAAACCACAATAACGTCATGAAAATCTTTTTATTTTCACATTTAAAATTTATCGGTATTGCATCTCTAGTGTAGCTGTGTTTGATAGTTGTATTTGTTTCTATGATGAAAACATGACATCGCTAAAATTTGAATTCCAACTCACAAATTGCTCATGGTCAAGTCTATTTATCATCTTAACACTAGCTAGTTATTTAATTAATTCATTCTGAATTGCTCGCATATATTTTTCTGAAGTCTCTTCGACAGTAACTGACTCGCAGTTTGTATATAAACATTTAAAAAGCTAGTGATAGTGATGTCAACTTATCAACCAAATTTATAATATAATTGTTATAAATTTTAGAAATTTGTAGTGTTTTAATATATAGTTTAGTGCTTTAATATATCATTTTGCGCAGATGAAATAAAATAAGGTGATAAAAATATTTATAAACTAAAATTAAATCAGTGTAGGCATAAATTTGTTTCCGCATACTTTTTTTTTTTTATTAACTCTTTTATTTACAACTGTCCAGTATAGGACATTCAGTAAATTTAATGGATTTACAATAGTCCGCCAAAAAGGTACATTGTATACTACTTTGACTTGTTGGAAAAAACAACTCAGTAGTTGTTTTTTCGATATAAAATTTACAATATTTACTTATTAAATAATTTCTTATAATGAGAGTTTTTGCATATAGATCTGATCTGTTACTATATGCAAAAAATAAATATTGTTTCCAAAATATTATAGTAAAACCGTAAGCTTTAGTAAACTAGTTGGTATTGGTATTTTGCCTTGAGGCAAGTTACATGAACTTCCCGATATGTGTAAATAATCGACTTAATCAATAAAGAAAATTAATTTATGAGTGATTAAAAGTATTCCGAGTGGATTTATTACACATAATTAAAAACGAACAAACTTGTTAACTGGAGTATTTTCTAAAAGCAAATTTTCAAAAATCAATAATTTTTATAATTGAACCAGTTTCCATAGGACTTTAATGGTTTAGTATGTTCATTAAGACCAAATACTCTATCGTTATAACAAGTAAATTGTCTAATTTTAATTTAAACAAACGTCAAAAAAACTACTCGTTTTCTCAAACTTTGATGAATTTTTAAAATTAAACTACTTGTCGTAAGGCCGCAATATTACAGTAAGTTCTATAAGACCAAGATATGTATCTTCAAAAAAAGTTCCATAAAAATCGATTTCAATTATTTTTCAACAGTTAATTACAAGAAAACGGCTCGGTAGATTTTCACCTAAAACTAATCAGTATCATTCCCAACTAATATCTTTCGAACAGTTTTTGATTTTTTAAAATCGGTTCGGTAGTTTGAGGTTAAATGTGGACGAAAAGTTTAACTTTTTTTTTTTCAAATTACAAAGAAACGGCTCAGCAGACCGTCTCACAAAACTGGCAAACGATAGTCCACATTAAGATACATCAAATAGCTTTTAAATTTCTGAAATCGGTTCAGGCGTTTTTGAGAAAACGTCGATCAAAAGTCTAATTTTGACAAATGCCAAAAAAACGATATTAATTTTTGCAAACTTTGAAGAATTTTCAAAATTAAACGGCTTGTCGTAGGGCCGTAATATTTTAGTATTATCTAGATCTACTGTCAATAAAAAATAATAAAGACCGTCGAAATTTTTTTTTAAACTTTATTACAAGAAAACGGCCCAGCCGATCTTTACCAAAAACTAATCAGCACGATTCCGAACCAATATCTATCGAACGGTTTTTGAATTTTCAAAATCGATTCAGAATTGCGGGCTAAAACGTGGAAAAAAACGACAAAAAAATTTTCACTTTTCTGCAATTTATAAAGAAACGGCCCGGCCGATCGTCGCACAAAACTCAGAAACGCTAGTCCTCATCGAGATACATCGATCGGCTTTTAAATTTTTGAAATCAGTCCATCTGTTTTAGAGAAAACGTCGATTTACGGCAAAAAATCTGTTCACACACTCACACACACATACTTTTTCCAAATTTGGTCTCATTCGATTCAGAATGGCTTGAAACGTCGAGAAAACATAAAATTAGCGAGTCGGATTTTTTGATGAAAACATAAACTTCTCCTTCAGGAAGTTAAAAAGTTGAACTATTTTTCGCAGATTTGTTATGTTTATATGAAAAGCACTTAAATTAAATTTAAAAATGTTAAAGAAAATTCCTCGTATTGCCGCAGGTTATTTAAGAGTTTTGTGGTAAATAGTGTATCTATAAAAGTAAATCAACTAATTATCTAAATTCCATGAATTGTGTATTAAACTTGTTGAAAGTGGTATTTTGCCTTGAGCCAAGTTGCAAAACGTCAAGTTCCAGATCTGTAACAAAACTGTTCGAAAGATATTAGTTGGGAATGATACTGACTAGTTTTAGGTAAAGATCGACCGAGCCGTTTTCTTGTAACTGTTGAAAAAAAATGTTTTGACAATCTTTATGAAACTTTTTTGACAATAGATAGCATGGTCTTGTAGAACATACTGAAATATCCTACGACAAGTAGTTAAATTTTAAAAATGCATCAAAATTTGAAAAAATATTATGGTCAAAATTTGTGTCAAAATAATTAATAAAATCACAGCTAATTTTAATGTGTTTGAAAAAACTCAATTGAAAATCGCAATGTTTAGATTTAATTAAAAGAGAAAACTTGATTTTCGAAATAAACAGTTGAAAATGTTTTCTAAATATCCAAATCTCAATTTCTGTTCAAGATTGTGAGCTAAAACGTAGACAAAAAGCTTTACACGTTACATCGAAACGGCTCGGCCAATCGTCGCACAAAACCATGAATGACTTTCGCATTTTTAAAATCGGTTCAAGAGTTTTTGAGAAAACGTCGATGAAAGGTCTAATTTTGGCAAAGGCCAAATAAACGCAACTTATTTTTACAAACTTTATAATATTAAGCCTTAATATTTTAGTATGTTCTACAAGACCACGGTATCTATCGTCAAAAAAAAAATTCATACAAATCGTCGAGAAATTTTTTTTCAACAGTTAATTACATTAAATTGGGCCGGAAAATCTTGTAGAATTACTAATAAACATAAATATGAAATTTGCTTATACCCTTGTGAATTGCTAAAATGATTAGAAAATTACTGAATATATAATTAAATCAACTAGAAATAAATTCTCGTTTTTACATTAAAATATTTTAATAATATAATTACAGCTTGTAATTGCCGATGTGCCATGAATAAGCATTTTATAAATATTGTCTTGTGAGATGAGTAAAAACAAAACTCATCTTACCAATTAAAAATAAAATACAAATTTGATAATCGATAATGTTTTCCAGTAATCAGTCGATAACAATTTTTATCTTTATTTAGTTATCATGTAAAATTTTTGAATGTTGTATATATACGCGTGCAAATTTTCAAACAACGTAGTAATTGTGTATATCATTAATAAATTAATATTACCTTATTAATGGTAATATAAGGTAATTAAAATTTTTATTTTAGTTAATTATAATTTGTTCCATATATGTATTTACTTTAATAAACTAACGGTGAATGGCATCGTGGGAAAATTGCTGGAACTTCACATACCGTAATTAAACATTGTAAAAAAATCAATAATCAATAAAAATTGATATTTAGTGGTGTATGGCATCGTGCCTTAAAGCAAATTGCTGGAACTTCCCGTACCAAAAATATATTTTTTTTTAAACTTGCAAAAAATTTGATTTTTGAGAATTTTTAAATGTTTTAAAAAAATTGACTTTTTTAAAATAATTTTTTTTTCATATTGTGAATATATTTTGGAAACTTTGAACTTTTTTTTCAAAGCACACGCGCTGCTTTAGCTCCATAGAGATGAAATATCGGAGCGCGTAAGCGCTGCGTAGCAATCTAACGGACAAACAATGTTACGGAACCCATAGAAATGTAAACAAAATTTATACTTGTTATTAAAATCTCTATAATTATCTAATAATTTGATGTGCATATGTCTAATGATCATTTTTGACCGCCAAATGGCATTTTTTTTTTACTTTTTTTACTAGATTTCCAAAACCGCTAGACCTTCTTTCCCAACAATTTAATCAGTTCTTTATCTTGTCAATAGAAGTAAAATGTTTTTTGAATTATTAAAATCGAACGCTCCGTTCTCTTAAAAACTGATTCACCGTTTTTGGCACTTTTTGCCAAAATCTTCGAAACAGCTCGACCTGCCTTTGCCAAAAACTACTCAGCACGACTCTTTGTCAATAGAAATCAAATGATTTTTGAACTACTGAAATCGGTTGAACCTTGTTCACAAAATCGTCGACGAAAATTTGTATCCGAACACACACACACACATACATATACAACAATTTTTTAGAAGATGTTCAGAAACCTTTGAAACGTACAGATATATAAATATGTTCATTTTCCATTTTTTTGATTCAAAATTTTCAAAATATTTCAAAATTGAAAGTTTATTTTCCAAACAAGTCTTTAAAAATTTATTTAAAAAATGTAAAATTTCTCAAACATCTAATTTTTTCAAAGTTTAAAAAAAAATATATTTGGTACGGAAAGTTCGAGCAATTTGCCTCAAGACACGAGCACGACTAGTTCCATACACCACTAGTTCTTGAAATTTTCTCAAAATGTTTTTTGAGCCATTCAAGTCACTTGATCTTTACTGTATGAACTATATCAGTAAATCCATATATATGAAAACAAAATCTGTGCTTCAATAATTTAAAATCTCTATTAAATATCTGATAATTTGATACACATATGTTCAATCACCATTTTTGCCTTTTTTTCTTTGTTCTCAATTAATAATTTTAAAACCAAATAAAATATTTTTTGAATCATTCAAATCAGTCGATCCGCACTCTCGAAATCGTGAGCGAAAAATTGTATCCAAATATATATTCACACGCAAAAACACACTCGCACACACAACACCCATACATCCATTTTTTTCTAAGGTATGCCAAAATGTTCAGAAGTCCTTAAGCAAGTATAATATCGAGATATTTGCACATTTTGCATTGAAACTAATATCGAAATTTAGCATATTTTCTAATTGTGACATTATTGCAATTAATTTAATAATTTTACAAGTTAATAATGTAATGATGTTTCATTTACAGCAACATGTGGGGCTTACTTTCACTAGGGATCTTTCTATTATGGGTCTTTTACAAATATGCTACATGGACCTTCGACAGATTTAAAGGAACCAACGTTCCTTACCTGAAGCCAGTGGCCCTCATAGGAAATTCTTTGAAATTTTTGTTAAAACAAGAAGATATGATTGAAAGTATAGGGAAACCATATACAAAATTCCCTCGAGCCAGGTATGCACTAGTTAAAGAATTTTTAGAAAAGAAAAAATGATAACTTGGAGATAGAAAGCATTAATTAGTAGGAGAGACTGAGTACGGTTGGTTCATGGTCATAACAGCTAAACTATACTGAATTTGAGATAGGGTCCAAATGGAGAAAGATAAATTATGATTTGAAACGTAATGCGATTACTATAACTACCATTACGGGAAGTTGTAAAATACAAATATGTCACATCTAAGATTGGACAACTACTCGGTTACCTTCCATCAAACACCTATACAATAAGACTTCAGAACAACTACTGAATTATCCTCATGATGAAAAGAAATATTATTTGAAAATGATTGTTTTTATAGATTTGTAGGAATCTTTCAAATGCGCTTACCATCTATCATGATACGAGATCCAGAGCTCATCCGTCAGGTGGCAGTTAAAGATTTTGACAGTTTCACAAACCATAGACCATTTGTCGATCCTGCTCTAGAACCACTGTTCGGAAGCAGCCTTTTTCTTCTAAAAGGTACAGTATTCAACTATTTTGAATTTACTTAAGTTTGCATTCAACTACTTTGAATTTAGATCAAGCAATATATAAAAATATTTTTTATAGATCAGAAATGGCGCGACATGCGATCTACCCTCAGTCCAGCTTTTACTGGGAGCAAGATGCGACTAATGTACGAATTTATTATTGAGTGCGCAGAACAATTGACTGATCATTTACATGAGGAAGTTGAGAAAAAAGGTAACAACCTAAATTCATTAATTTCATATCAATTACAGAGGTTGTATTAAAATCAGGGTCTGTCTGACCCAGCTCCATAACATACAAGTGACGATGCAGTTTATGTATAAAACGCTTGAATGCACAGCAAATACATCACATTTTGACTGTATTCAGTATGATTCAGTAGCATATTGTATGCAGTTTGGAGCGCAACATGGCCTTGCCATAACATTGGTCTGTTGTGCGGCAGAATAGGACCATAAATTTCAAAATTATATCATCACAATTTCAAATATTGCTAAATTCAATTTTCAATTATTGCACATATCGTAGAATTCATGCAACTTTCCTGAAGGCAAAATTCCGTTTACACCTAGATAGTCCTGTTCCTTAAGGCAAATGCCACTTACACCTAGGCTATCTATTTCTTAAATAGCAGTTTTTTCCAGGTACTTTGGATCTAGAAGTAAAAGAGCTCGTCACAAAGTATGCAAATGATGTCATAGCTTCTTCTGCATTTGGGATTAAGGTAGACACTTTAAAAGATCCTGATAATATATTTTACAAAATGGGAAGAAAAGTTAGCAATTTCTCGGGATTTTGGGTCAGCTTGAAATTTTTTGCCTTCTTGCTGATACCTCACATCATGAGGGTGAGCAAAATATTTCTGAACATCAAACTTCTAATACTGAAGGAATTTTATTATTTTCACAAATTTTTTATTTAGGTTCTCAGAATAACTTTACTGGATCAAGATTGTGGCAAATTCTTCCGCACTTTGGTGCACGATACTATGGATGAGAGAGAAAAGAAAGGAATTGTTCGTCCTGATATGATTAATTTGCTTATGCAAGCCAAAAAAGGAGGTTTGAAACATGAAGCTGATGTAGATGAATCTTCAGGTTTTGCCACTGTTACTGAATCTTCAATCACCAAATCATCTACCCATAAAAGAGGTAAGTGAGATTACATAGATACTTCATTTAAAAATATCTTAATAAAAGATTCAACTTAACTTCTAAGTTCCTATATGAACCAGTCAGTTGATTAGTTAAAAATTTCAGTTTGGTCAGACGATGAGATTACTGGTCAAGCAATGATCTTCTTCTTGGCTGGTTTCGAATCAATTTCTACATCAATCTGCTTTGTTGCATACGAATTAGCAATAAATCCAGAAGTTCAGAAAACTCTGCAAGATGAAATAGATGCAGTTTGCGTTGAATTGGAACAATCTAATCAAAAACTAGTAGATTATGAAAGATTGCATAAGATGAAATACTTGGATATGGTCATATCAGGTAATAAATTTTATTTTTGACTCATTGGTTTCAATTATAGAAGTTATAAATTTATATTTTAGAGGGCTTAAGAAAATGGCCAGCAGCACCATTCACTGACAGAGTTTGCAATAATGGATACACTTTGGAGGATTATGAAGGAAACAAATTTGAGGTTGATGAATTTATTTGATAAAAATATTTCATGAAAAATATATTAATACTATGATCATTTACAGGTGAAGAAAGGAGAAGCTCTAATGATTCCAATATATAACATACATCACGATGAACAATATTATGAAAATCCGCATAAATTTGATCCAGAAAGATTCAGTGAAGATAACAAACAAAATATAAAACCTTTTACATACATGCCTTTTGGAGTAGGACCCAGGAATTGCATAGGTATCAACAATAACATAGATCAATCATAACATATCACTTACAAATTAAAATTATATATGTCATTTGTAAATCATCGTGGATAAATAGAGACTCTGTCCCTATCCGGCAAAGTAAAACTTCTTTAGGCGCGACTAAGGAGTAAATCTGTACAAATGCAACGGAAATTGCGTTACGCCCGAAATGTTCGTCATTTTATATAAAATACTTTTGACATATCAAACATATTTTTTACAGGATCAAGATTTGCTCTCATGGAAATGAAAGCACTGCTTTTCAATATTTTGAAAGAATTCGACATCGTACCTTCCGAAAAAACTCAAATTCCATTAAAGTTGTCGAGGAATTCAATTCAAATGAGACCCGAAAAAGGCTTTTGGATGAAGTTGAAGCCACGAAAATCCAGGAATTAGGTGCAATTGATATGAAACTTATTATTATAATTATTTACTATTATATTATATAATTATTTATAACTAGAATATTTTCATTTTTAAAATATGCTAGTTGGATAGAAACAAATTTTCATAAGAAAATCGTATATAAAATTATTTTAAAATTTAATATCGTATGAAATTTTCTTTAATATCATAAAAAATAAACTCCTAATTTAGTATTAAAAAGTATTATCATTTAATTTATATTTGCTTTTCTGAAGATTTGCAGTAATCATTAGCCTTCAGGTAGAAGGTTTTAGGTTCAATACCTGTCTCAGACAGCGTGATATCAAGCAGAAGTGATATAGGTTTAAACATGAGAATGTGGATTTAAACTAAGTCTACAATTGAAAATATTGAAAATACATAATTAGTATTAGAATAGTTAATAAATAATAAAATATATCAAATATAGACAGCACAATCGTTGAGACTCGTCAACTAAAAAAATCTACGTTGAAATTGCTGTCCAAAATAAATTAGTATATAAAGTATACAAAAATTCTATGCACTTTATAGTTGTTACATCGATGACAAATCTGTACATTGAATATTTTGAACAGTATCAGGAAGTGACAGATTCGTTTTACATAACTTCCTCTTTCAAAAATTTGACCAGAGTTCAATTAAAAAACCTGTTCGATTTCGAATATAATTAAAATAACAAAGATAATAAATTTAAACATTCTCAAATTTTTATGTTGCATGATTAATAATTTTGTAAAAAATTATGTTTTTTCGAAAATTGCAAAAAGTTTACGTGAGTTTAAGTGTATGTTTGTATGTGAGACAAAATTTGACCTATGATCGACGATTTCTGAAAAATGCAAAAATTTAAAAAGAATTCGATGTAGTGGGTAAAAACATGATTGACTGAACAGTTTCTATGGAATTAGCAAAAAAGCGCTAAAATTTTTCATCAAGGTTTTCGTCACAAAACCTAAACGAATTTTGAAATTCGAAAAATATTATTAATACTTATTGATTAAGTCGATTATTTACATGTATCGGAAAATTCACGCAACTTGCTTTAAGACAAAATGCCACTTACATACAGTCGTTATTCCTTCTAGTCTTCAGAATTGTGTTTTAACTAAATAATTCATACTTTATTAAAAATTAATTAATAAGAATTATGATCCGGTGGAAGCCTGAATGCCTGAATTTAGAATTTGTTATTATTAGTTCGTTTAATGTTTTATCTTATTTCATCACATTTATCTTAATAAATCAAACATCCTATTTATCTTATTTTATCATAAAAAAACTCATTATCAACAATGATTGTTGGAATCGAAATTGATTATTTAAATGCAAGTAAAGACCTCGAAACTTAAAAAAGAGACAGAAAAACAAAACCATAGGATTTAAAATTTTGAATTCGGTGCAGCCCGTTTTCGTGAAAGCATCGACGAAACCTCATATTTTGTCAAACGATCCAGAAGGACTTGATACGTCGAGAAAACTTAAAATTGGCAAATTGAATTTTGTGGCGTGAACACAAACTTCTCCTTCGGGAAGTTAAATATATTATCAAACCTAATGTTAAATGATACATCTGTATCCTGGCTCTGTTAGGATCAGAGGTATGCACTATATGGAAGACCCATCAAATACATCTGGGAAGTTAACAAGTATACCAGACCTATATAATAAATCGGTATGTAGTTCTAAAAAATGTAGAAGTAAAATAATTAAGTTATAAGGCGACGTAAAAAATTATAGTAAATTGTGGAAAAAAGAAGAAGGAGCTCCTCTGGATATAACCGGAAGGATTGCTGGAACTTCCCATAACGAAAATTAATATTTTTAAAAAAGCTTTACAATTTTTCGGAACATTAAAAAAAATTGATTTTTGAGAACTTTATTAAAAAAAACCATAAGGCAAAATTTTATTTTTTTTTTTCATTTTTTGAATTTTCTTGAAAATTTTGAAAACTTTTGCCCAGTATTTTTGAAACTGCTGTGCAAGCCTTTGCCAAAGCCTAATCAGCACGTCTCCCCATCAATACGAATCAAATATTTTTTAAAATACTCAAAAAGGTTGATCCGTGTTCTCGACAAAAATTTGTATCCGTACATACATACATACATAGTACACACACACATCCATCCATTTTTCGATTTCTTGCGATTACTATAACTAACCATAAAGGAAGCTAAAAAGGGCAAAGCCCAAGGATGGAAACAGAAGTTTGAAAAGTAAAATTTGATTTAGAAACAAGACAGGAAAGAAGAGTAAGTTGAATGTGGTGCCGTCATATCATAAACCTGTCTCCGGTCAAAGCACCAATAATAATAATAATTAGTAAAGTACGATACCAAAATTAACTTGACTCGCACATTTATCTCTATTTGACCTTCGTTAACATAATAATCATTCGCATTTTTGTAGCAGATAGCATAATTGTGTTCGTTTTTCTAGTCATAGCATGACGACGCTAAAATTCGGATATATTAAAACACGCAGACTCACAAACAATTCATGGTCATATATATTTATTATTACGTGACGGACTTGTACAATTAATTCGTTCTGAGTTGTTTAATATCGACCTGACATTCGTCTTCCCACATACGAGTTGAGGATCGGTCAGTACTGATGCGCAGTTTGTATACAAACATTTAAATGAATAAATTTAAATAATGATAATAATAAATAATAAAACAATAATAAAGTATTAACTAAAACACAGGTGTAATTTGCTACGAAATAGTGTGAATGTAAATGATGCAACGTTAGAGTTTGTGAACAGTATATAATTTAATGATGTGTAAATAAATAAAATAAAGGATACCTACTGAATAAATAATAAGTAATATACAGTATTAAAAGTGCAAATTACAGTGTAAACTAAACCACGTAAGTTAAAGTATATATCAAATATGAATAAGTGATATTATAATATAATAGAGTGTTCCATGGTGTAAACTCACCGGACAACCTGACATCGTGCGGTCAGGATGTCCGTTTATAGATCAACAATATGTTTCCAATTTAAAATTGCACTGTGGTGTGCAATGGCAAAGAAAAATTTCCCACATTATTCTTCCCTGAATCGAATTGGATTTTAACTCAACTTAAAAAACTGCCCTAGGGCATTACTACCCATTATTATTTTTATTATATTATAATATTTATATATTCATGTTTTGGTTTTACTTAAATGTACATAAAAGACATTTTAACTGCTACTGCTTTGTTTCACAAATAAAAATTTATAAATTATATTAGACACTAAATCAGCGATTTCCAAACCGTGGGACGAGTACTTCTGTTTCGAAATTAACCCAACATTTTTAAAATGATATTAAAAAAATAAACAACAAATAATTAGTTTTTATTCATATTTTCACATAATTTTGCCTATTAATTTGTAGTCCGATAATGTCAGTTGAATATTTATGAAATTAAATTGTTGAAGAAATTAAGGGGGACAAAACATTTTTTTATTATAGCATGAGGGCGCAGTGCAAAAAGGTTGGAAACCACTGCACTAAATAATTATATTCAAGTTTAATTAAAATTATATTCTTTTCGAAAAAGAGCTTTCAAAATTTTTTTGAAGCTTTTTGGTGTTTTATTACAATTACTGTTTTAAATTAAACATTGACATGAGTTATTTAGTAGTTAATTTAATAAAAATTAATTTAGAAGGTAACTCATAGGTTAACTTCTCCTAAATAATTATACTCAAGTTTTGTAAAGGTTAGATTCTTCTTAATAGAGAGCTTTTAAGATGTACACATGTTTCAAATCTTTTTGGTTATTAATATTGCGTGGTATTTTATTGAAGTAATTTAAATAAAATAACATTTTTTAGAAGCTTAACAGTTTGAATAGTTTTTAAGAATTTCAATATTTTTTCAATTATCTTTTTTTTCAGTATCTAATTTTTTGCTTATTTAAAAAAACCGAATCTATTAGCAGCTTCACAACAATAAATATCAGAATCATTGCCAATTATTAAAAGATATTGAAAATTCAAATAATAAAATATTTTAATAAATAAAAAAGTCAAAACTATTATTCTTCAACCATATCAAGAAAATACAAAGGAAAAATATTACTATTCCAAAATTAAAATATGTAAATGATTTTCTAACATTTAAAAACTAAATTTTATTTCAAAAATATATAATTAATTTTAATTATGTGAATTTTATCAAACATATTACTAATTACAAAAATTTACTAATAATAAAAAAATCATTTTTTAAGAATTTCTAAAAAAAATCATTCTTATCAATTCATTATATCAATAAAATAAAACAGAAGACTTAGTATAATGGCTATATATTTGAAAATTTATTATTATCCTAAAATATATTATTTTATATTACTAATTTTAAATTTGTAGATGCTTTACTGTTATTAAAAAAAAACACATTTCATTAAAGAAAAAAAGAAATCATTAATTTACTAATTAATTACTAAACAACTAAACAAAATAATTAATTTTACTATTTCAAAATAATATCAAAAATGTAGTTATGTTAAAATAAATATGATCAAAACTAATTTGCTTACATCAGAAGTAATACTTGATGTATTAATAATAAAAACAAATTGAACAAAGTCATTTTTAATGATTAAAAAAACTTTCAATTATTTCAATAAAATACAACGCTATAATAATAACCAAAAAGTTTCGAAAAATTATAATTCTTAATATAGAGTATTAAGAAGAATTTAACCTTTACAATACTTGATAATAATCATTTAGAAGAAGTTAACCCATGAGTAAATGAAAATTTATTAAATCACTTACATCAATATTTAATTTAAAACAACAGTTATTAGGATAAAATACCAAGGAGTTTTAAAAAAATTTATAAAGACTCTTTATTTAAAAGAATATAATTTTCGTGAAACTTATTTATTTGATTTCATTAAAGATTTGGTTAATTGAATTTTTTTTAACTAAAATTATCAGTTCTTAATATTAATATATAAAGCTATTAGTAAAATAAATAACATTTTCGATTCAAGGCAAATACTAAGAGTTTCTCATATTGAAAATACTGATTACGTTTTGTACATATATTACAAATGATAATGATAACGTTTGAAAGATATATATTTTTTGTAAGTTCTGATCGCAATATTAATTTATTCAACAACTATAAATAATTATCAAGTATCTCAGATAATGATAATAAATTGATATATGTAATTATATCAATTTTGCATAGAATGGTATACCACAAAGTTAAAGCACCTGTGCATGATAAAGCAAATATGAATATTTAAAATTTAGATATATTATTTTTCAAAAATTGTGAATTAAATATCTTGTTTAAATTTATAAACTCCATAAATCAAAACAACAACCGTTTATATTCTTGGAGTCAGAATATAACTTTTAATATATTAGTTAAAGATGTCGGATCTCAAGAAATAACATTTAATCAATCAGAAGAGTTCCGCGATTGTCGGCAACGTTCGCTCAGCCAGTGACGTCACAGTCCCTTTTATGTTTGTTATAATACTAACTATATACAACAGAAAACATATGAGGACTAGTAGCCCATATAGTGCAAAGTAGTATAAAGTACCTTTTTTTTTCAATTTCAGCAGCATGATAGCTTTAATATTATTAGGAGCTATTTTACTTTGGCGCTTATACAAATATGGAACTTGGAACTACGACAGATTCAAGGGCACGGTTGTTCCTTATTTAAAACCAGTGCCCTTTATAGGAAATTCTTTAAAATTCATTTTAAGACAAGAAGATATGATTGAGAGCATGGGAAGGTCATACATAGCGTTTCCAAATCACAGGTAATAATAAAATAAAAACATATTAATAAAAATGATAAAACTTATCGTTTATCAACTGCAGATAATACTTATTTCTCTCCATAATTTTTTATTGAAAATTGACAATTTAAAAATTGTTTAATTAATTTGATAATTATATTTCAACGTGTTTTCAGTATAGCTGTTTCATTGAAATGGTTTATCTATTATTTAGCTTTCTAAACGAAACTTTAATCACCATCAATTTAATTTTATATTTTATATTGCTATTTTGAAAAATTTCAAATTACCTTTAGATATCATGGTATTAGAAGTTATCATAAGCTATTTAGTTTTGTCTAGTATCTTAAATATGACTTAGATGGAAGATTTAAAATTAACTCCAATGAAAGAGCTGCAGCATTAGAAATTAATATCGCCTGATTGTAACCTTATATTAGTTCCCATATTCAAATAATAGTGATTTCATAGATTTGTAGGAAACTTTCAAATGGGCTTACCTTCAGTTTTATTGCGAGATCCTGAACTAATTCGTCAAGTAGCCGTCAAAGATTTCGACAATTTTCCAAACCATCGTGTTTTCTTCGACCCAGCAGCAGAACCATTATTTGGAAGCAGCCTCTTTGCTCTGCAAGGTGAAATAATTTATCATTAGTAGATTGATTTTAACTATTCCTAGCTAAATATATTGATGTAACAATTGATGCCAGGAGCTTTGTATATTTAAGTTATGAAATTATTATTTTTTTGTAGATCAGAAATGGCGTGACATGCGAGCTACCCTCAGTCCAGCTTTTACTGGAAGCAAAATGCGACTCATGTACGAATTTATTATTGAGTGTGCACAACAGTTGACTGATCATTTACATGAGGAAGTTAGTAAAAAAGGTAAGTGTAGCCAATTTCTATTATGAAAACATGTATTGACAACATGTATGTAAACGTCTTAAAAACACAATAAAAACGAATTAGAAACATTTAACTAGTACAGTTATCACTTCAGTCAATAAGTCCAGAGGAGAACTAAAAAAAACATTTTTTTTGGCAAAATACTTTTTTTTATTCAGTATAGTTTTCTTCGAAGACGATATACGGATTACAGCTACCTTCGACATTTTCTGTAATACGATTTGAACTTAGCCACAAAATTCGGCTATCATCTCAGCATTTGGCAACAATTTCTTCAGAGCGAGCATCCTTGATTGAGATTTGATAACAGGATATGGTCGCTGGGGAACAGATCTAGGTAAAATAGTGAGTGGGAAAGCAATTCGGAGCCCAACTCATGTTTTATGCCACTAGTCCAGTCATTTAAGCTTAAATTTGGTAAGAATCTCGGAATTCGAGATAACCAGCTGTATACCTCAAAATAGCACCCTTAAAGTTGTCTCAAAACTACATATGGTACGTACATACTGCCATATGTAGGTTTTGAGACAACTTTAAGGGTGTTATTTTAGGGTATTACATACTTACTGCTGGGTATCTCGAATTCCGAGCAGAACTTACTATAATGAGTGGACTACACTATTTTCACGGATTTGTGACTTGGTGCGCAGCACAGATTTCTTTTAAATTTTTTCCTCGATTTTGATCTTCAAATCTTCCAATAACGTAATAGAATAGTCACTGTTGACGGTCTCGTCTTTCTCTATATAGGTGATGAAGATCATTACTTGCTTATTCAAAAAAACTGACGCCATAACCTTGCCAGCTGATTGTTTGCATTTTTTCTCGTCATCGTGTCTAGTCTACTCGGCTAACTGTCTGTACGACTCCGGAGTGTAATGATGAAGCCAGGTGTCATCTTGATAAAAAATCCAGTTTTATTTCGATTAAACAGCTCCAAATACTCTTACGTATCATCAACTCGTTATGCTTTTGGTCAAATGTGATTTCGCGCGGCACCCATTTAGCACAAAGGTTTTTCCTATTCAAATATTCGTGAACTATATGTCCTATTGGTATCTTTGGGGGTGTCAGCTATCTCAGGCAATTTTACTTTTCGGTTATCCAAAATGTTTCAGTAGACTTTTTCGATATTTTTCGGTGTATCCACCTTAATTCTCTACCATCTACCTCGATTAAGCACAGTCCAGATAACACTTATCGAGCAATACTTTGGCAGCAATAGTATTTTTACCCATCAAAAAGCAATGATGAATCAACCCACGAAATTGCTTTGAATTCATGGTTTCGAAAGACTCTAAAGTAGCGTCACTGGAACCTCTATAACTTGTAAACTAATCGTCGGATTGCAATAAAATTTTGACATAAATCTACTTGAAGATGTCGCTTCCTACAAATCATATCGATCACTACATAGCTACATCATCTATTAGTTATCCCACGGACTTATTGAGTAATGTAATACCTAGTCGATGATTGTTTAGAAAATGTACAATTTTTTATAACTTGAAGAATTGTAAATTTTAATATATATATATATATAGTTTTTAAAGCAGTTGGCATAAGATATTG
The DNA here is from genome assembly GCF_003426905.1 of Ctenocephalides felis. Taxonomy (NCBI): domain Eukaryota; kingdom Metazoa; phylum Arthropoda; class Insecta; order Siphonaptera; family Pulicidae; genus Ctenocephalides; species Ctenocephalides felis. The sequence goes on from NW_020539727.1 coordinate 2,307,483, forward strand.
GACATTTATCATTAAAGTGCCAAAATTGCAATCCACATCCTTTGCCTAAATATATTTAACAAAACCTTCTCTTTCACAGGTACTTTGGATTTAGAAATTAAGGATCTCGTCACAAGATATGCTAATGACGTTATAGCAACCTCTGCATTTGGAATTAAAGTTGATACTCTGAAAGATCCTGACAATGAATTTTATAGAATGGGTAAAAAAGTAACCAACTTTTCTGGAGTATTAGTGAACTTGAAATTTGCCGCCTTTTTGATGATGCCCCAAGTTATGAAGGTAAATTGTTCTTCCTCATAAATAAAACGCACCATCAAATTAGCTTCTAAAGTTTTTTTTATTTATAGTTTTTCAAAATAACTTTACTCAATCAAGAATGCGGCCAATTCTTCCGCATAACAATGGTACCATGTACCATTAGTACATGGTACCATGGATGAGAGAGAAAAACAAGGAATTGTTCGTCCTGATATGATTCATTTACTTATGCAAGCCAGAAGAGGAGCGTTGAAGCACGATGCAGGAGCAGATGCAACTCAGGACACAGGTTTTGCCACAGTTACTGAATCTTCAATAACAAAAACACCAACTCCAAAAAGAGGTAAGTGGTAAAAAGTAACATCAGTAGGAAGTAAGTATTTTGATCTTGCTAATTCAAGACCCACTACACGACATTGTCCTTTCAGTATTATTTTGTAGTTTACTACTTTCTATAACATTTCTTTGAATTTTTGTTTATGATTTTTCTATCTAAACTTAACCAGTTGAAAATTACAGCCTGGTCAAATGACGAGATAACTGGTCAAGCATTGCTTTTCTTCTTGGCTGGTTTCGAATCAATTTCTGCATCAACTTGTTTCATTGCGTACGAATTAGCAATAAATCCAGATGTTCAGAAAACACTGCAAGACGAAATAGATGAAGTTTGTGAAGATTTGGAACAATCCAATCAAAAACTAGTAGATTATGAAAGATTGCATAAGATGAAGTACTTGGATATGGTCGTATCAGGTAATAAATCTAATTTTTGACTCATTGGTTTTAATTCATAAAGTTATGAATTTTTATTTTAGAGGGCTTAAGAAAATGGCCAGCAGCTCCATTCACTGACAGAGTTTGCGTTAATGGATACTCTTTGGAAGATTATGAAGGAAATAAGTTTGAGGTTGATTAAATTAATACCATCTCATCAAACTGCCAATTTTTTGACATTTGATTTGGTTGTTACAGGTAAAGAAAGGAGAAGCTGTGCTGTTTCCAATATACAATATACATCATGACGAGAAATATTATGACAATCCACACAAATTTGATCCAAGCAGATTTAGTGAAGAAAACAAAAACAATATCAAACCGTTTACATACATGCCTTTTGGTGTAGGACCTAGAAACTGCATAGGTAATTATAAAAAAAAAAATAATAAGAGCACCTAAAACTTGTTCAAATTCTTTTATATATGTACTATAAAACTGAATCTCTTACTCAGCTAGAAATTCGATGATTTTTTATTAATTTATTGGAATCATTCAGCTAAAATACTTCATTTTCAAACTTTGAATTGAACCTTGGTCAATAATTAAATTCATTACTTCTTGATCAATACTTTGTCAAATTACTCAATGAGTCAATGGCACTATATATCAGGACGTTTTTGTATCAAATTTAATTTTGTGCCAGTTTGATCAAAATCTTTTTAAGTAAAATGGTTTCGCTCTAAACGAGGACACAAACGAATTAAAATTTGGTACACAAAATTCTTATCATTTAATAAAAAATTTCGCACTATTTTTACATGCAGGTTCAAGATTCGCTCTGATGGAAATGAAAACATTGCTCTTCAACATTTTGAAAGAATTTGACATAGTGCCTTCTGAAAAAACACAAATTCCATTAAAACTGGCGAAAGGCTTGATGCAAATGAAACCAGAGAAGGGCTTTTGGGTGAAATTGCAGCCACGAAAAACGATAAAATAAATACGATAGATATAAATTGATAGATTATTTTTTTATCATCACTGAATCATATCCTTGTGACATAAAAACTACTTTTGCTATATGTTCAATTTTGTCATTTGACATATAAAAAATCTAATATTTTTGATTAGTGAAAGTTGTGTTTGAAAGTTCTTAAAATTTATCCTTGTTAGAAAGATGATTTTTCATTTTTTAGAAGTATTCGAATAGGGTTTTTAATATACGAGTCAGCAAAAAATGCTGTATTTTTTATAAATCGAAGTACAAAAACGTATGGTATTAACAATTAGGACAAATATGTAGAGTTTTTAAGTAAAGCCTAATGTAGTATACTAAATGTTCAGTATTTCAAACAGCTTACAGCTTAATAGATTATTTTTTGTTGGAGCATCCTAAATTATTATTACACAAATGAGAAAATAGTTTTAGTAAAAAATTAATGAATTATATAAAAACTTTTTATATTTATAATAAAAATGATGTGTAGAATTAACCATTTGCAAACAATTATTATTGTTATGGCTCTAAATTAAATACATTGATAAATAATGTAATAAATGAGTTGCATGAGATAAGTGAGCTTGAATTTTGTATCACATAGTTAACAGCGCATAAATAAATCCAAAATTTATATTGAAAATAGCAACTTATCACAAAAATAAATAATATAAATATTCTACAAGTAATATTTTTTATTTAATGAGAAAAACTTCAAACATTTCATACTTTATTATTAGACTCCAAGAAAAACTTCAGATTTACTTGCAAGCCCATTTTAATGAAAATACTATATTTTATTGTGTTACTCTTTTTCATTTAAATTTATATTATTGTTCATGATTGTTACTAGATATTGAGTTATTTAGCAGTTGTAACAAATATTGCAATTTAAAAAAAAACTAGTTGGTTTGGTATTTAGCCTTGAGGCAAGTTACATGAACTTCCCGATATGTGTAAATAATCGACTTAATAAAAAAAAAGTGTAAATAATATTCTTTACCAATCCTACTTTGAAAAAAACGATAATAATTTTAGCAAACTTTGACGAATTTGTAAAATTAAACTACTTGTCGTAAGGCCATAATATTACAGTAAGTTCTATAAGACCATGATGTATATCGCCAAAAAAAGTGCCATGACAATCGGCTTAAATTTTTTTTCAACAGTTAATTACAAGAAAACGGCTCGGTAGATTTTCACCTAAAATTAATCAGTATCATTCCCAACTAATATCTTTCGAACAGTTTTTGATTTGTTAAAATCGGTTCGGTAGGATGAGCTTAAATGTCGACGAAAATTTAACACTTTTTTTCAAAAGTTAATTACAAGAAAACGGCTCGGTAGATTTTCGCCTAAAATTAATCAGTATCATTCCCAACTAATATCTTTCGAACAGTTTTTGATTTTTTAAAATCGGTTCGGTAGGATGAGCTTAAATGTCGACGAAAATTTAACACTTTTTTTCAACAGTTAATTACAAGAAAACGGCTCGGTAGATTTTCGCCTAAAATTAATCAGTATCATTCCCAACTAATATCTTTCGAACAGTTTTTGATTTTTAAAATCGGTTCGGTAGGATGAGCTTAAATGTCGACGAAAATTTAACACTTTTTTTCAACAGTTAATTACAAGAAACGGCTCGGTAGATTTTCACCTAAAATTAATCAGTATCATTCCCAACTAATATCTTTCGAACAGTTTTTGATTTTTTAAAATCGGTTCGGTAGGATGAGCTTAAATGTGTACGAAAAGTTTTTTTGAATTACAAAGAAACGGCTTGTCAGATCGTTGCACAAAACTGACAAACGATAGTCCTCACCGAAATACATCAAATGGTTTTTAAATTTCTAAAATCGGTTCAGGCGTTTTTGAGAAAACGTCGATCAAAAGTCTAATTTTGACAAATGCCAAAAAGACCATACTGATTTTTGCAAACTTTGACGAATTTTTAAAGCTGAACCAGTTGTCGTAGGGCCGTAATATTTTAGTATGATCTAGAAGACTATGGTATCTATCGTCAAAAAAATAATCATAAAAATCGTCGAAATTTTTTTTTTTAAAACTTTATTACAAGAAAACGGCCCGCCGATCTCTACCAAAAACTAATCAGCACGATTCCCAACCAATATCTTTCGAACGGTTTTTGAATTTTCAAAATCGATTCAGAATTGCGGGCTAAAACGTTGACGAAAAATTTTTCACTTTTCTGCCATTTATAAAGAAACGGCTTGGCCGATCGTCGCACAAAACTTACAAACAATAGTTCTCGTCGAGATACATCGAATGGCTTTTAAATTTTTGAAATCGACCCAGCCGTTTTCGAGAAAACGTCGATTTACGGCAAAAAATCTGTTCACATACACACACACACACACCACACACACACACACACACACACACCACCCACACACACATACTTTTTCCAAATTTGGTCTCATTCGATTCAGAATGGCTTGAAACGTCGAGAAAACATAAAATTAGCGAATCGGATTTTTTGATGAAAACATAAACTTCTCCTTCGGGAAGTTAATTAAGTCACTTAATATAAAACAACTTGACCAAAAAGATCTAAAACAAAAGATAATATGTTTAAGCAATTCTACAACAAATGTAATTGCAGTAGAAAAAAAAATCATATACATTAAGTTACCAGAAGCAACTAAAAATCAAATCGAATACCCCCAAACAATAGACAATATTTAATTAATCTACAACTATATATTTAACTTTGATATTGAGAGACATATCATATTTATTTATTTATTTATTTATTTATTTATTTATTTAAATATATAGCCCACAGATTTCTCCAAGAGGACTCAAAAATACAATTATTTGACATAATGTATAACAATTAAAATATACACAAAATTACAATATATAGTTAGTAACATAAAATGCTAAGATAAAATTTCATATAATGCAGAATGTAACAATAATATTTATAAACAGAAAATAATAAGATATTTGAAAGAAAATAAAAAGATTAACTTGTGCAGATGGAGATTATTTGATTAGGTGATGTGTTGTGAATGTCTATTTCATTATTAATTAAGTTAAAGTTAGAGGACATTAGTAAAATTGGCGAATTTAAGAGAGAATTAGATTTAGGGGTGGGATAATTGAAAAATAATTGTGAACGCGAAGATAGCCTTGGAACATTAAAGGATAGTTGATTGAGAATAAGAGGACAGTCTATAGAATTATTGCAAAGCTTAAATAAGAACATAATTGTACAGATAAATCGACGTGAGGCAAGGGAAGGAATACCAAATTCTTTTAGTAAAGTGTTGTGGTCAAAGCCACGTTCAGGGTAAATTTTATATGTTTTATAATAAAGGTATTTCAGAAATTTTCGCTGAACCTTCTCTATCGCATCAGAGTTGTTGATATGATGAGGATACCAAATAATCGAACCGTATTCTAATTTTGAACGTACAATAGAATAGTACATGCAAAGAAGTGCATTGGTAGACTTAAATTGTTTACAATTTCTTAGTATCAAACCTAAAGATTGATGTGCTCTATTGCAAATATCAGTAACATGATCTGTGAAAAACAAACCAGAATCAAAATAAAACACCTAAATCGGAAATTTTATTACATCTATCAATGCTGGTGTTAGAAATTTTATAATCAAAAAGTATTGGAACGCGCTTATGTGTAAAAACTAAGAATCTTGCACTTTGATATATTTAGATGTAATTTGTTATAGATACACCAAGATTGGAAAAGGTCAAGTTGAGACTGTAATAATAAGCAGTCATCAATAGAATTTATTTTGAGATATAGTTTCAGATCATCTGCAAATAATAAATGTGGACAGTTAATAGTATCAGAAATGTCATTAATAAAAATAATAAATAATAGTGGACCAAGAATGGATCCCTGAGGAACTCCTGAACTAATATTTTCAATGTTGCTCAAGAATCCATTAAGAAAGACAAACTGCTTGCGATTATGAAGATAACTCTTGAAAAAGTGAATAAGTGAAGAATTAAGACCAATCTTAGATAATTTAGTAAGAAGAATGTTATGATCAATTTTGTCAAAAGCTTTACTGAAATCAGTGTAAATAACGTCAACTTGTCCATTGATGTCAAGATTCTCAGCTATATATTGTTTAATACAAATTAAATTTGTTATCGTAGAACGGGCAGGCATGAAACCATGTTGATTAATAGAAATTAAAGTTCTAACAGAAGGAATTAGTTCTCTATAAATAATTTTTTCAAATACCTTAGCAAAGTTTGATAATAATGATATCGGCCTGTAATTAGAATTTATGCAATAAAAAATAATTCATACATTTGCATTTGTATGTGCAATTAATTAACATGTCTGGATATTTTTCACATATTTAGTATTTTGAATTTAAATGTTCTTTCATTCAATTGTGTTGCAAATCTTGTGTTGCTTTAATATAATATATGATATTTATTAAACAAATTTCATCATGTAGAAGTAAATTAGCAATCCGTGGTTACCAATACCTCGCTAATTTGTTTTTATATATTTGTTGTGTTAATTTTAAAAAGATGTTCAATTTGAATAATTTTTCGCATAATTGATTGAATAATTGATCAGTTTTTACAATCATTGTTATTCAGATAAAAAAAAATTATCGGCCTCGTTATTATAGTATGTATAACCAGATTATCAATGACATTTTCGATCATAAGGCCAAACAGTTATCGGCTTTACAATATTCGATTCATTAAATTAATTATTTAAACGATATGAAATATTTTATTAAGAAAGAAGTAGAAAAATCACTTGTAAAAGTATTGATTAGTTTTAATCCCGTTCTTATTAAAGTAATCTAAATTATTGATAAAGTTACGGTAAGTTCAATATCAAGGACAGAGTGTAGAATTTTTAGATTATTCAAGAATAATACCACAAAAAAAATTAAGTCTTTCTTATATTCTGAGGATAATTGTCCCGCATAAATCTCTACATGGTTATTTAATATAATTTCATTAATGTGCTTAACTGATACAAATATTAATAACGCGCGCTCTGTACAAAGTTTTATATTAAATAATGAACCAGGTCTCGAAATGGTATAGTATTTTTTTACAGATTTCGTATTTTATTTGGTATAACCTATACACTTCAATAATTTTTATACACTATTATATTATATTTTATACCAACATCAATTTGACTTTGGCAATAATACTACAAAAACCATATGAAATATCATAAAATATATATATAGCATTATTTGATTAATTTTGCCAATCATAACAGGTTTTAGTACGTATGTCGTATTTGCAAATTGACAATTCGAAATTATTTATAAAACTTGGCAATGCCATAGTTCAATATCAGAATTTTCTTTTTTTTCCTCCTATCAAAACACCAAGGCATCTGTAATAGACATTTTCGATTTTATAGTTTTATTATTCCTTGATCGTTCAAATACATAATTTTAGGAATGAAAATTATAAAATAATTATATAATTTTAGGTATACGCAATGTATTATGCCAGCGATTTCCAACAGGCGGTGGGCGCGCCCGCTCAGAGTGCCAAGCATACTTCCTTGTGTCACTCCATACTGGATAAGCATCGTGCTACATTTACATACAATTTGGCACATAGATTTATAAACACTTTCATCATCAAAATGCACTTGATATTAACATGCTTATCGAACTAGAAAACTTACAAAACTTTTAAATGAAGATAGATAGATTGATAGATAGATATCATACTGCCTAAATAAATTACCTAATGATTTTCAGACTGTATTTTAAATAATTATAACTGAATCAATTATTTAGCCAAGATATTTTTGTAAATTTACGATACTAACTTCAGTATAGTTCTTTACAAAAACGCTTTAAAACATACTATGGTTTTTAGTTCGCAAATATAATCTTTTACGAGTGGCTATGAAAAAAAAGCAGAAAAAAGCAAATATGAGTGTCCTCCAAATTTATGAGTAACACTCATAGATGTATTAGAACCGATCTGACATCATATGTTTCAAACAGTTTCATTTGCCCAAAATTGTACATACATCATCATTATCATTGTTGATAACTTGATTACGTTCAAATTCGTGGTCTAAGCATGATAAAGCAAAAAATCAACCAAACACTTGATCATGCAAATTAGCAAAGCCATACATGGTCAATTTATTTATCATTCCATAACAAAAAAAAAGTTTCATCTTAGTCACTCATATTATGATTGCAATTCATTTTCATACAAGTGTTATGTTCAGTTTACTTGAATGACCGATACGCAAGCGTATGTAAAATACTCTTACTGACAATGAGATAGTTTATTATAAAAATCCTTGTGATCGACAATAATTAAAATTTAATTTAAAATAGGTCGCAAAATAAAAATACCTTCGTAATAAAGGATAAAAAGATAAATTGGTGATGAAATATTTATTGCAATTTACGAGTTGGATATTGCAATAACAACGCCATGTAAGTAGAATAAATATGTCATAAATATAAAATAATTTGATGAATCAGATTAGTATTTATTCTTGATTCTACAATTATTCTACGTCGTGCTCTAAGAAAGTATTGTATTTAAGAGTTAACGTCAACGGTGATCAGTACTAAATACAAAATGGAATATAAGCCATTTATCTTTTCTAAGAGCACTATTAATTACCTTAAACTTTAAAGAATTTTTGTAATTAAATGTCCACTTTTCGTAAACATAAATTAAATTTTAGAATGTTCGTTTAGACAATATATTCTAGCACTAACAAAATTTATTAAAATTGTAAAAAAAAAATCAATTCCAAGAAACGGCTTGGCTGATCGTCTCGGAAAACTAATGAACTCTTGTTCATAATTTATTTTGTAGCTTTTTTTTGCTTTCATGATTTTTTTGATAAATTTTAAATACTGGCATAAATTTTTAGATCTTATTTATACAATATTAGCAACAGTAGTAACGATGTTCGACCTAGTATGAATTATTTACAAAATACCATCTGGAAACGAGGCGTATTTTTAGAATTTTACTCACAGTGAAAACGATCTTGAATACTATGTGAATCAACTAAATCGTATATTCAAAAATATTAAAATAATATTACTAAATGTGAGGTGAATGTATACAGTGAAAAATCCGTTATAAAAAGGTGAATTATAAACTTATTTTTGTCGTACGTTTTTGAAAAAAAAACATTGAAAACATATAGAAAAGTTTTTATGATTTTAATGAAAATCAGTGTTAGTGTATATAACAAAAAGTATAAAGTATCAAATATCAAAAGCATGTTGTACTGCCAAAAATTTATGAGTAAATTATAAATAAAGTATTGCATATTATTCAAATGTTGTACTGAAAATACTAATTGATTGCAACAAAGGTACACGAACTTTTTATTCCAAAATCTAAAGAATTTTTATACACACCCATACTTATTTTAATTTTTGTGTCAAATGAATGAATGTGCTATATTAAAGATTTCATAAAAACAAGATCCATTAATCATCATCGCAAATTGGAAAATCGCTCCAATTTACTAGTTACTTCGCTGCTCCTTACACCAGAATCAAGAAAAAATATTATGGCTATTATCTCGATCCAATAAATTGTATCTAATAGTAATTATCCATTGGGGTGATTACTATCTATAATTATATTTAATTAATGTAAGTCAAAATATCTCATAAAATATAATTGTTAACTGTTATTAATGAAAGAAATAAAATGATTTAGAATATCTTGAAACGTCGAGAAAAAATTAGATCAGCAAATCGGATTTTCTAGAAATAACAAACTTCTGCTTCAGTATGTTGAAAAAAAAGAGTGGGCTATGATCACAGAAGTAAAAATAAAAATCATCATAACAGTTAAAATGCCAAAATTAATAATCGATAGCATTATTTAGCAACCCATTGATAAGAATTATCTTTACCTTGTTATCACCAAACAATAGCGATTACTATGACATATGTAAGTACATTTTGCAAGTAGTTTATTCAAAGCTGTGTTAAGTGCTAAAAATATTATTTATTATTTTATAAAAAAGGTAAATATATACATTACAGTACATTTTAAAAGTATTTTATAAACGTTTGAAAAATAAAGCTCCTCATTTTTGAAAATTTTGTCTTGGGAAAGAGATTCCCATTGTATTTTTTAATTAATATAAAATATTTGAAATTGTTTTTCAATTTATATATTTTAATTTGATCAATTAAAATATATAAATTAAAAACAAGTTTAAATATTTTATATTAATTAAAAAATTTGACCGCCCTAGTAAAAGTAAACCAAAATAAAAAAAATTGTTGTATAGATCGGAAGTTTTGTCGATTTTTTAAATTTTATTCAATTTTTTGCCATTTGACTCCCAATTTTGACTTTAGATTCGTGATCAGCGCTAAAAACTACATTAGAAAATATATTCCGAGATAAAGACTACTTTTTTGTGGGCCTGTGTTGTTTATACAACAATCCTCAATGATTTTCCTTTTTTGTTATATTATTATTATCATACCTTTATCATTATTACAACAGTTTATTTTGTGATTTGTATAAACATTGAAACCCATAGAAATGTGAGCGAAATTCATACTTATTATTAAAATCCTATAAAATATCTGATAAATTGATGTGCATATCTCGAATAAGTCGGAGTCAACAAAAGTCTAACAAAACTAAATTAACATATATTTTTGACAGTTCTGTCAAACAGCTGTACATAACCGTCCATTTTGTATGAAAAATCTATGAAACTTTGTGACGTAGATACCGCGTAACGTACAAAACCCGATTAAAGGTTACAACTAAACGTAGCAAACGTTTCATTCACGTAACCATAAGCAACGTTTCTTTTGTGCTACGTTATTTTTTTTACTTTTTGGTTTACTGGGTACTATATCTATAAGTATATTCATTCAAAATTTTTGATAGTAATGAACCCAAGTATTCTAAATATTAAATTGACTATATTGATGCATTAAACTTTGTATGATATTTTATAATACTATAACAAGATATTGATATTTAATTATATCCTCAACGCATACATTTGTACTCAATTTAATTATAATATATTTTGTTTATTTTCAGCAAAATGTTAGAATACATTTTACTCGTAGCAGTTTTGCTATTTGCCTTGTACATATATGGAACATGGACCTTCGATAGATTCAAAGGCACAATCGTTCCGTATGTAAAACCAGTTGTCTTGGTTGGAAATTCTTTAAAACTCGCATTAAGGATGGAAAATGTCATTGAAAGCATAGGAAGATCATATGATGCATTTCCACAGAGCAGGTATTAAAAATAAAATTCTTAAGAAAATTGAATGCAGTCGGGCCAAGGTTTTAGATTGGCAAAGTTTTTGATGTATATTCAAAATAGTAAACTCATAATATAATCATTAACCCTAAATATTAGTTATGAGATACTGCATATGTCTTCTTATATCCAATAGTTGTTACTTGTTATATACGTTAGTTTTCCTAACTAATAAAGAGACTATATTCATACCTTCAACAAAATCTCCGCATTTGAATTGAGTATTACATTTATAAGTGTTATATATTCTGTTATTAAATAGATTTGTTGGAGTTTTCCAAATGCGCCTATTTTCCGTTTTACTGAGAGATCCCGAATTAATACGCCAAGTAGGTGTCAAAGATTTTGATAGTTTTACAAATCATCGCCCCTTTTTCGACGTCGATGTGGAACCACTGTTTGGAAGCAGTCTCTTTGCTTTGCAAGGTAAAATATTTTACTGACACTCAAATTAATCAAAATCTAACCGAGATGGTCTCAAAATTGTTAATCATATGAAAAAGTTATTATATTAATATGTAAATTTCAAAGATCAAAAATGGCGCGACATGAGGGCAACGCTCAGTCCAGCATTCACAGGAAGCAAAATGAGACTTATGTTCGAGTTTATTGTTGAGTGTGCAGAACAAATAACACATTATTTACATCAGGAAGTTAATAAAAAAGGTAACGTGTATTATTATTAAATTTGCCAATTTATTACATACTAGCTACACCCATTATGCTTTCAATTAAAAATTGAAAGAAAATATGCAGAAATGCATATTTGTTACATTTAGTCTAGCTGTTTCGCTTCTAGTTTACTTGCCGATATGACCATCTGTTTACTTCTCTACCTTTCTACCAATTCACCTGTCCACCAGTATAATTGTCTGTTTAACTCCCTACATATTTGTCTATCTACCAGTTGTTCTGTCCACCATTTAACATATCCTCTCATTTACCTGTTCACCAGTTTACCTTTCTACCACTCTACCTGTTCATCTGTCTACGTATTTACCTATCTACCTCTTAATCTGTGTACGTATTTACCTATCTACATGTTAATATGTCCACCAGTTTACCTGTCCACATATATACCTGTTTATCAGTATACCAATTTAGCTTTCCACAAATTTACTTGTTCAATAATTTTCCACTCTACTAATTTACCTATCAACCTATTTATCAAACCACTATTATAACTGTCAACCAATTTAGCAGTTTACCAATATACCTGTCATTGCGTTATACATGTCTACCAATTAACCTGCCTACCTGTTTATCTGTCTACATATTCGTCTATCTACCAGTTAAATAAAATAGTAGGCAAATCCGGAAATTGGGCTAATAGTGTAAAAAAATTGATGATGTAAATGTTCAATTGGACGCAATTTATTTGTCCCATAAATAATATATTTTTTTTTGTAAACTCAGAAAGCTTATAATAAAAATTGTTAATCCTAGGATATTCACAAATATATGATAGCATTATGTATTTCCAAAACAAAATATTAAAAAAAAAGAGTGCGTGTAAGGTTTATACGCGATTGAAGTAAAACTTATTTGCTACTGTTCAAGATGGCATTTAAGTAAAAATGAATACATCATATAACAATTTTGAACAATGTTTATCAATAATATGGTAACACTCGTGATGCACACATTTATTAGTGCCAACCATTATACACATTTAAATAATGATAAATTATAAATTATATATTAATAATAGCATTAAAAATATGTATAATATTTAAAAACAATAATGTAATTACAGTCATACTTAAAATATGACATGATCGGTTTGTCATTGTAATTAGCATTTTGAAATGAACCTTCTCTTCATTAGAGAAATGAAGTAATTGCTGATTAATAAATTCTATAATATTCGTTCACATAGTGGATTTTGTTAAACAACGTCTAAACAAATATTGTTTTCACAACTTCACTCATAATGTAATTGTGTTTGTAGAACTTCATGTAATTAAAATTAACATACATTCATTGACTACTTATATTTTTTTTACTTTTTCGCTGGCGATATAATCTCATTCTTTGAACAGCTGTAATATCTGTCTCGTCTAAAAATATTTTTCATTTTAATAACTACAAAGATTTATAGAAACTACAAATAATATAGAAATTATTTCTAATCAATAAACTTACGTTTATTACACGGCACAAATGCTTAATTTGTTTTAACAATTTTAAGGAACAGGGTGAAATATTCTTCTGATTCACACATTTTTCATTAAACCAAGATTTGTACTACGATGTAACTTTAAAATGTTTATTTATCTATGACGATTTTCTTGCTGATATGGGAACGCATACAACGTTGATGCCGGTACGCATACAACGACAGATCTCTATTCACATACACGACGACTAATCGCAATCGACCCGTATTGAAATGATTTCATCGAAAGCGAATGACGTACAGTTCTGCGTAACGAACCGTTGCATTTGTACGGATTTACAGCCTAGTCGCGCCTAAAGAAGTTTTACTTCAATATATTATAAAGCCTAATTAAATTTATTTCCCTACAGGAGCACTCGACCTAGAGGTAAAAGATCTAGTTACAAAATACGCTAATGATGTCATTGCTACTTCTGCATTTGGAATTAAAGTAGATTCCTTGAAGGATCCTGAAAATATTTTTTATAGAATGGGCAAAAGAGTTACTAACTTCTCAGGAGTCTTGGTCAGCTTAAAATTTTTTGCATTCATGATGTTGCCTCGCGTTATGAAAGTGAGCTGATTATATTATGTATTGGTCTAATATTCAACTTTTTACTTCAAACATATATTATGTCGTAGTTTTTTAGAGTATCACTGCTCGATCGAACCTGTGGTCAGTTTTTCCGTACTTTAGTGCACGACACAATGGAAACGAGGGAAGAACAAGGAATTGTTAGACCTGACATGATCCATTTGCTTATGCAGGCTAAAAAGGGGGCATTGCAGCATGATGCAGCTGGTGATGTGGCCCATGATGCCGGATTTGCAACAGTCACTGAATCTGCAATCACTAAAACACACACTCCTAGGAGAGGTGAGTCGTTCACAACTAAAACAAAAACTGCAGACTAGTGTATGTGGTGGTTTTAATCTTAAAACTCCTTTACGAGCTGCCAATGTGTTAAAAAATATTGGATTTTTAATTTATTTCAAAATTTGAAAAAACAATTAACTTCCCGTAGGTTAAGTTATAATAATGGATCAAAAATCTAAAATGAAAATTTTTGCATATCTTCACGTTTCAGAGGTTTATGAACATTACCTCAGAAAAAAATTGTGTGTGTGTGTGTGGAGACAACTTTTGGCGTGCTATATCGGGTGTATGAATGAACCGATTTGAAACATTCAAAAAGCAATCGATTTCTATTGATAGGGAGACAGCGGTTTCGGAGATATGGAGCAAAAAGTGCTAAAAATTACAGTTTTCAAGAGAACGAATCAACCGATTTAAATTATCCAGAAAACATTTGATTTAGATCTAAGAATCCGATTTAAATGATTAAAGAAACTTTCTACTTGTGTTGACGAAACGATTGCTTTTGGCGAAAGAATTTTTATTTTATTTTATTTATTTATTTTTTTCAAAATATATTAGAAATAGAAAAAATTAGAATAGAATATTGAAAAATAATTCGGATTTTAATTCTAATTATAGCCAAAGATCTAAACATCATTTATATACTTTAAATAAATAATTTTAACTGCAATTCAGTTTATATATAATACATATAAATATTAAACAATGTTCTTTATTTTAAATCCGATTGATCAAGTTTTATTTATTTACTTCTTATGAAAAAAATAATAATGAAAGTTGCATTATTTATAATAATCTATTTGAAAACGTTTATTACTCCTCGAATATTTCATTAAGATACGAGAAGTTCTAGGAATTTGCCTTAAGGCACGATGCCATAAACCACTTTTCCAGTTTTCTTTTCTTTTAATATCAAAAATGATTTGAATTTTAATTTCAACTCTAGCTAAAATTTAAAACTCTTTTATATACATCGAACACTTAATTTTAACTTGCAATTCAGTTCATAAAATTCTTATAAATATAAGGTAGGATCCTTAATAATTAAGGATTATTCTTACTCCGCTTCATTAGTTTGTTGATTTACTTTTCATGTGAATAGGTATAAACGTCGTCCAATTTGGGACCTCTTACATTTTGTTTATAAAATACGAATAATGAGATTTTCAGTATTTATAATAACCTATTTGAAAACATTTAGTACTCTTCATTACGGTACGGGAAGCTCTAGCAATTTGCCTTAAGTTTGTCGAAATGTTTTACCAAGAAATAATTTTTGGAGATATAATTTTTTAATAAACGAAACCACCACATTGTGCAAATATAGAACTAGATGTAATTAAGACAACTTAAAACTTCTAATTAATATTTTATTTTCCCTATTACAGTTTGGTCAAATGATGAGATAACTGGTCAGGCCCTATTATTCTTTTTGGCTGGCTTCGAAACAATTTCAACAGCATCCAGTTTTACAGCATATGAATTGGCAATAAATCCAGATGTACAGAAAACACTTCAAGAGGAAATTGATGCTGTATGTGAAGAATTGAAACAATCAAATCATAAAAATGTGGATTACGAGAGATTGCATAAGATGAAGTACTTGGATATGGTCATATCAGGTAACGAAACTTATTTTTGAATCATTGGTTTCAATTCATAAACTTACCAATTTTTTTTATAGAGGGTTTAAGAAAATGGCCAGCAGCTCCATTCACTGACAGAGTTTGCAATAATCGTTACCTTTTGGAAGACCACAATGGAAATAAATATGAGGTTAAAACAATCTTTGTATCTGCAGCAAAAACAATTTTGATTTACTAAAATTTTTAATATTTATAGGTGAAGAAAGGTGAAACTTTATTTATTTCGATATACCACATACACCATGACGAAAAATATTACGACAATCCAGATAAATTTGATCCGAATAGGTTTAGTGAAGAAAACAAACATAATATAAAACCTTTCACATATATGCCGTTTGGTGTAGGACCACGGAATTGCATTGGTAATATATAAAATTTAAGTAAATAATCCATAGTGATATATACTTTCATATACCTTTTTTTCAAAATTTTTTTTTTTTCATAGGTTCAAGATTTGCTTTGATGGAAATGAAGGCGCTCTTTTTCAATATATTGAAAGAATTTGATATCGTACCATCAGAAAAAACTCAGATACCTTTGAAACTAGCAAAGAGTGCAGTACAAATGAAGCCTGAAAATGGATTTTGGATTAAGTTACAACCACGAAAAATTAATTGATAAATATATAATGTGATCTAAACAACAAGTATTATACTAATAGCTTACATTTTTATCATTACTCATGCTACACATATATATTAAAATAAATATATGTGATTTAATATTTGATCAATTTATGTATAAATATACATATAATAAAAATACATCACAATATAATAGTTGACTAGTGATTTACCGTAATGAAAAAATATTCGAGGAATATTACATGTTTTCAAATAGATTATTATAAATACTAAAACTTTTATTAGACTTAAATTCACCTCTAAGCTAACTTTCAAAATATATCAGCAACATACTTTTTAAGGTCACCATTTTGTCCAAATTTAATGTTTCTAACTCTTTCAATTTAGTTAATAATTTAATAAACTTGATTATTCCGTCTGATTATTCTTTAGTTAGTTTTGATGTCATTTTGCCTTTTACAAATGTTCCGTGGTATTTAGCTCTTGATGCTGTTTGTGATCGTTGGAGTGAAATCGAGAGTCATACTTCTATTGATTTGAATTGGCTTAAACACATTTTAAATTTTATTTTAAGTAATACTTATTTTTGTTTCGAAGATCGTTTCTTGTCTCAGATTTTTGGTTTACCAATGGAATCCAGTATCAGTCCTCCATTAGCTGATTTAACTTTACAACTTTTAGTAAAATCTGTTTTATCCAAATTACCTGTTCAACCAGTTTTTTACTACAGATATGTTGATGATATTCTCTTATGTTTAAAAAAAGATTACATTTTTGAAACACTGAATTATTTTAATTCTTTCAATAACTCTTTGGAGTTTACTTTTAAACTTGAATGTGATAGCTCAATTAGTTTTTTAGATTCAAAAATCATCAAAAGTAATTCAGACAACCGCATACTCACTGATTGGTATCAAAAACCAACTTGGTCTGGTAGATACATAAATCATTTTTCTTTTCATTCACGCCAAATAAAAATTGCCACTATTATCTCGGAGCCACTTTACTCAGTGATAAAACCTTTTGGAAAAAAAATTTAAATTTAATTTGTTCAGTTCTTTGTAAAAATTCGTACCCTTTACATTTAATAAACAATGTAAATAATAACAGGTTAAATTTTTTAAAAAATATTTTTTTTACTTTACAGTCTGATAATTCTACTTTTTATGATTTTTCAAAAAGTTTTTCTTTGACTAATTCAAATCCGTCTTTTACAAATAAATACAAAGGTATTTTTTCTTTGCCATATTTAGGTAGTTTTTTACTTTTCTAAAAAAATTGTTTTTAAATGAAGGTTTTCTGTTAGTTTTTTCTTTTGACAATACTTTAAACTCACTTTTCACTCCCTTAAAGTCTAAAACTCCAGTTGTTGTTGTCACGGATGTTGATTACGATGTGGATTGCAATGATTGTAATTGTTGTTATATTGGTAAATGTTTGCAATATATTTACAAGATAATAAACCAACACATTTGCAATTCAAGAAATAAAAATCAGTTTAAAACAATGTTTGCGGAACATGTGATTAGTTTAGAGAAACCATACTTTCAATACCAAAAATCCTATTATTTTACATAAGGAAAAGAATGTTGACGTCAGAAAATTTGCTGAATCTGTATTTATTTTTTTAAACCCCCTTTGCGTTAATAAACAAAAATTCTGCTTTTCTAGTACATGACTCTTATCATAACATTATAACACATTTTTGTTACCGTTTATAATAAAATATGAAAATTAAATTCAAAATAAATGATATTTGTAATTAAAATATTATTTACACAGATTACCCCCACATAAAATGGTATTTATACAACACAGATTGGCTATACACGGTTTAAGAATTGCAACCATCCCCTCTTACAAAACTGATTTTTCAAACAACGAGTTGTTTTTTGGAATTCTTGAAATATAATCAGAATTGTAACCATCCCCTCTTACAAAACTGATTTTTCAAACCACGAGTTGTTTTTTCGAATTCTTGAAATATAATCCCTCTTTTCATACTAGTTCTTTGACCCGTATAACCTAACCTAACTACTGTATAATTAAAATATTATACAGGTTACCCCCACATAACATGGTACTTATATAACACGTATTGGCTATAACATAGTTTAAAAATTGTAACCATCCCTCTTACAAAACAGTACTTTTAAAGCAAGGGTGTTTTTTTTGAATTGTTGAAACATACCCCCTCTTTTTGTATTAGTTCTTTGTCCCGTATAACCTAACCTAACTACTGTGCTATGTAAGAGTACCTGCACAAATGTTTTGGTACCTTTGATAACTTCTTCGTTTCCTGGTAGTTGCAATCAGACACAGGTGGTTTGACGATTCTCTCATCATCTGTTACCTCTTCTTCCCTTATATTTGTTTTGCCTTCGGATGCTGCAGAAGAGTCCTTTCCAACTTCCATCAACCTTCTCCTGGCTGTGCCATAATTATCTAAAAATGCCATACATTTTTATTGTAGGCACGTATATATACAATTTTCAAGTACGATTAGATTTGAAATAAATGGTTTAAAGTCAATACATTGACATTTACGCTTAGAAGAAAGACCTGCCCACCTGTGAGAATAGAAAACAAGTACCCCAAGAAGACCATGTGAAATATCTCGGCATATAGCCTGATAGAAAACTTAATCGGAGAATCCACGTAACAGCTTGAGGTAAAAACCAAAAAGCTTTACTGGTTATTAGGGACTACATCCAAATTAAGCTCATACAATAAGCTATTTTTATATAAAACTTTATTCAAACCAATTTGGTGCTATGGAATACAATTGTGGGGCAGTGCTCATAAGACCAATATAGAAATAATACAGAGATTTCTTAGTTAAACAAAATAACTTAGTTATTTATAAAAAAATATTTATGAGCATATGTTGATATTATATCATTATCATTAAAATTTTGTTAATATTATAACAAATGAAAAAATAACTATTGAATTGATTTTCTAACTATCGCTATAGTATACAATAACCCTTTACGACTGACAATTGTAAATTCTCCAAATTTACTAAATGTCCTTAACTGGACAGTTGTAAACAAAATAGAGGATAAAAAAAGTACGATTACTTAATATATAAACATAAACTCACCATAGGAAGCCAAAATAAAAAAAATAGAATATTAATGAGCATTCAGACTCTTTCATTTTTCCTTCTGTCTTTCCTAGCAATTTGTAAAGTGTTGTGCAATTTCTTAGTAGCATACAATAATGTCATCATACAATTCAACCACATGTTAAATCAATTTTTACTGCAACATAAATATACAAAAATTATACTCATTTATCTGACACTGAACTTTCAACGGTAATTTTGACAACCTCTTCAAAAAAAAACAACTTCATGTGAAAGCCGGCGTAGCGTACCAACACAAAAATATAATCTAACAGCTACACCATAGATAATAAATATTAAGGAGTTACATATCGACAGTAATGACATCTTAATAAGTTTTGGGCTGCTGGCAAGCTTCTCTCTAGCGGATTTTTAAGTGAAACTCGACGACCAACAAATATGGCGGATGACACATTTATAAATTGAATTTGCTGTCAACTAATATTTGTTTTAGTGTAAAACGTTGCATTTTTAGGTTAGACATTTGTTGTAATTCATATTTCTTACATTTTTCCTTCATTTATTTCTTATTATTTTACATTAACAGAGCTTAGAATAATGAAATTCAAAATTTAAATTTTGTTTGCTATTACTAATATGCATTATATTTACAGTCAGGATGGATATTCAATCAGAAAAATATGAACAAGGTTCAAAAATTTAAAGAGGCTTAATTAAAGAGTAAAGAATGAATATATTTTATGCATAAAGTATTATTAATAATCCCATAATTCATTTGTGAGTTTGATTTTTATAAAAGTTAAATCATAATCAGGTTTTACTTTTGAGATTCATTCACGAATATTTGGAAGCATGTTAATTCGAGCAGGATGTGCTCACATTTTAAACTGCACTTCTGCGGAAATCCAGGGTTTTACTTCATTGTTTTGAGATTGAGGACTGACACTACATAATATTGACTGTGCCGCCTACACATCCTCAAATTATAAAAAAAAATGTATTCAATAAAGGCTGTGTGGTTTTTTAGCAACAATATTCGCTACAGCATGGCTACAGCTGTAGCGAATATTTTGGCTAAAGTTTTAAAGCTCACACATATACATTAAATAAATATTTTCAACTTTGCAATTCAGTTTATATAATTCTTATAAATATTAGACAATGTTACAATATTTATAATAATCTATCTGAAAACATTCAATATTCCTCGAACCATGCTTATTTATCTATGCCGGAACATTTGAACATTTATGAACATTTAGTTACGGTACGGGAAGTTCCAGCAATTTGCCTTAAGGCACGATGCCATGCGCCCCACTGGTTAACTTCCTGAAGGAGAAGTTCATGTTTTCATCAAAAAATCCGATTCGCTAATTTTATGTTTTCTCGACGTTTCAAACCATTCTGAATCGAATGAGACCAAATTTGAAAAAAGTAAGTGTGTGTGTGTTGCGTGCGTGTGTGAACAGATTTTTTGCCGTAAATCGACGTTTTCTCCAAAAACGGCTGGACCGATTTCAAAAATTTAAAAACCATTCGATGTATCACGATGAGGACTAGCAATTCTAAGTGTGCAACGATCTGCCGGGCCGTTCTTTGTAAATCTTTTCAATTGTAAGAAAAGTGAAAAAATTTTCGTCCACGTTTTAGCCCGCAATTCTGAATCTATTTTGAAAATTTAAAAAACCGTTCGATAGATATTGGTTGGAAATCGTGCTGATTAGTTTTTGGTGAAGATCAGCCGGGCCGTTTTCTTGTAATAAAGTTTAAAAAAAATCGATGATTTTTATGTTTTTTTTTGACAATAGATATCATAGTCTTCCAGATCATACTAAAATATTACGGTCCTACGACAAGTCGTTTAATTTTAAAAATTCTTCAAAGTTTGCAAAAATTAGTATTGATTTTTTTAGCATTTGTCAAAATTAGACCTTTGATCGACGTTTTCTCAAAAACGCCTGAACCGATTTCAGAAATTCAAAAGCCATTTGATGTATCTCAATGAGGACTATCGTTTGTCAGGTTTGTGAGAGAATCTGCTGAACCGTTTCTTTGTAATTTGAAAAATAAAAGTGTTAAACTTTTCGTCCACGTTTAAGCTCATACTACCGAATCGATTTAAAAAAAATCAAAATTGTTCGAAAGATAGTAGTTGGGAATGACACTGATTAATAATAATTAGGTAAAAATGTACCGAGCCGTTTTCTTCTAATTAACTGTTGAAAACAAATTTTAAGACGATTTTTATGGAACTTTTTTGGCGATTTATAACATGGTCTCATAGAACTTACTGAAATATTACGACCTTACAAGTAGTTTAATTTTAAAAATTTATCAAAGTTTGAGGAAATGAGTAATTTTTATGATATTTAAAAATGTTTGTTCCAAAATTTTTTTTTTCAAAAAAAAAATTTTTTTTGTATATCGAAATTATTCAGATTTTTTTTTTTAATTATGGTTCTAATATACTTTAGATAAATAATTTCAACTTTGCAATTCAGTTATAATTCTTATAAATATTATGTTACAATATTTATAATAATCTATTTGAAATCACTTAATATTCCTCGAACATTTCGTTACGGTACGGGAAGTTCCAGCAATTTGCTTTAAGGCACGATGTCATACACCCCACTAGTCAAAATTAAAATTAGGCGATTTACTTGGTATAACGATAACAATAGAATACTTTTCTTGATGAGCATAGTAAACCATTAAAGTCCTACGAAAATTGGTTTTACTAATTAATAATAATAATAATAATAAATAAATATATTTCAGTAGATATATATGTGTACATAGCATTTCTCATTTTGGATTTTTACCCGTAGGTATTTCATCCTTCATATTTACTAATTATAAAAATTATTGATTTTTGAAAATTTGCTTTCAGAAAATACTAGCAATTCTTTTCAATAATGTGTAATAAATCCATTTGAAATACTTTCAATCACTCATAAATTAATGTCTTTTTTATTGATTAAATCGATTATTTACACATATCGGGAAGTTCACGTAACTTGCCTAAAGGTAAAATACCAATACCAATTAGTTTATATTTTGTGTATATATTTATAATAAAATGTTATGTGTCGTGAGTTTGGATGCAGTCGAGATAGCATGCAAATTGATAAAAATATGAAGTGTGTCAAACATATGTGTATTAAATTTTGATATTTTCAGTAATAGTGTTTAGATTGTGTAAATATACAAAATTAACGAAAATTGTATAATAATAATAATCAATAAAGGACTATTACAGTTATCAGTAGTGGACTATAAGATACATATAGTTTATTTTATGTTATTGTGTTTATCCCTATATACTATAGCACTTCATTTTAGTTATAAATCTTCCTCGGTTATGTTTTTCTTATTGCTTTTAATATTCATTATCAAATTATTTTGTTATCTATGTTTTAATTGTTTCAATGTAGCACTTGAAATGTATGTTATTATAATAAAGACATTCTTCTTTAATAAATTCTTTTAGTTATTGGATGGTTGCCCAAAACATTTTATCGTATGTATGTATTTATATATACATCGTCGTATCTATAGTAATTGTATTTAAATTACGGCTTGCTTATGAATAATAATAATTTAGTTTACATAAATTTAGAATGTTCTAAAATAATCAGGTGTATCTCATACAAATTCTAACAATATTATTGCCATGAACAATACCAAACACAGTTAAAAAAATATTTATTCCAATAAACATTTTTATTAAAAATGAAATAATACACATTATAGTATTTACAATTTGACCTATGTTATAGAAAAGATTTGAAGAATGATACAAAATAAATACAAATGATGACATTGAAATTAAGGAAAAGAAAAGACAAGAAATGAAAGGCCAAGCCAAGGTAAAAACAAACAAGGATAAAAAAAATGAGTGAGAAGTGTTGAAACCTGGTTATGAACTTTCACCGTCATGTGTTGAACAATAGCTTCCACCATTATGTATTAATCAAAACTTTCACCAATGAAAAAATCAGTCTTATAAATTACTTATCTTTCACCACTCACAGATTACATTCATGAGGTACTTATTATAGAAAAACATGTTCATATGCTTGATCTTTTCCACCATATGATGCAAATAATTTGCTCTGTAGATCTGGTTCAAGGCTTTTAATATAAGAATTTACCTTAGTCCAAAAATCATCCTCACTCGTATTCTTAATAAGATGTTGAAAACGTTTGTCTGCTTTTGTGTATCTACTTCTTTGTATTAAGTACCATTTTCCAGCTTCTTGATATGTGCCATAAACAAAATAACTGGTTATTTGTCGAAGTCATGATAGATGACCATGCATTGTAATATGTAGGTGCACCATCAGACATAAAAGTTGAGGTAGCAATTTTTCCTACTTTGTCAAAAATTTTCTTAAAAAATAATTTAAATACAGTTTCATCTTGCTGATTGGTAAAATAAATGCTACCGGATAACCTTCCCAACTCATCAACTACAAGAAAAGTATGCAGGGTAAATCATAAGCATTTGTACCATGAGTTCCATCTATGTATATTTTATCATGTCCAAATTCCTTTAAAATAGTCGCCTGCACTTTAGTCATTATGACTATAAAAAGATCATCTTCTTGTACTACAGGTGTTCTGGTTTTTTGTAATATAAAATTTTGTGACAGGTATTTTTCTCATTTTCCTCAAACCATTTGTCAACACTGATTTATCATTATTATCTAGAAAGTAGGGTGTGGTAGCACTGCTTTGCATTCAATATTTCGTACAAATTTCTTGGTAATTAACGACAATGCTCTTAATATAACTTCCTTCATATGCTGCATCTTGAATAATGACGATAATTTTATCATCCGAAACTCCTGCTATAACTTGATCTATAAAAAAATTTGAATAATATGACAAAATGTATTTAGTTTTATAATTATGCACGATGATTAAAAATTAAATTTAAAATTACCCTTGATATGTTCTTCCAGCTTCTTGTCTAAAGAAGTTAACTTATTCTATTTATTGTGCCCTACATGTGTCTTCCAGAACTTCACATCAACTGCTCCATTATGATCAATATTACAAATCATCCTTGAGGGACAAGCTTTCCCAGTTTTGATGCTGGGATTCGTAAATAAGCGTTCAATTTGTTTCTGATCATGTGGCAATTATAATACATTGTCTTGTCACTTTTCGATGGTGTACCTACAAAAATAAACTTTGTAACATAATAAACGACGAAAATAACACATACCTACTAAATTTCATTGGAACTGATAGGAAAGTGGGTAAGAAAGCTGTATAATGGGTAAAATGACCAGAAGATGTAGAGGGTGGAGGCGATGGAGCTATATGGGGAGATACTTGAAGCAAATCTGATATAGGTGCAGTAGAAGGAATGAAATTTGTAAAAGGTGTTACATGTGAAAGTAAATTGGAAGGTGATGTCAAAGATGTGGAGACATGTGAGGTGGATAAAAGAGGATGATTAGCATCTGTTTTAGAAAGGGAGAAGGGATGTGTATAATCTTCAGAGGATGATGACCAGGATTGTGTAATTGAAGGAGCAGGGATATTACAATGCACTTGGTGTACAAGTTGATCTAAAGAATATTTGGTTTTAAAATTTTATAACAAAAATTAATGAATTAGAACAAATGGCTCTTGGCTCTTTGTTATGCTGTCGCCTGAGGTATCGATACAAAGAGCTACAAGCTGTAAACGTAATTTTGCATTCCCTACAAACAAAGTCCATGTTTGTTTATTGGAATAATTATAAATAAAATAGATATCGAGAATAAAGAGTAAAGTGACTAATTGTATAAATTCTGAAATTAATATGAACTAAGGGCTAGAGCATGAAAACAAAAGTAATGAAACGTAAGTAAAAAAAGTACCTAAACAATGTGGAACCCGAGGTAGACGTAAATGTAAAAAGTACCTAAATAATATGGAACCTAAGCTAGACCTAAGTGTAAAAAAACTATGTAAAACAATAAGAAGAAAATTTGTTATTAACAGAAAAGCGCAGTAAGAAATATAAATAAAAAAAGAAACAGAATGAATAATAATAAAAGCCTTACTTGATGAAGAAACGTGCACAAGCGAAGCGATTGTAGAGCACTAAAATGAAAACCGCAGAGAAAAGAATAATATAAAATTAAACAATAGTATGAAAATGCCAAGCGAATGAAAGAGTTATAAAGAAACGAAATAAAAAGGCATAACTGCAAACAAAACGAAAAGAAAAATGCATAATTATAATAAAGCACTTACTTGAACAGAAAATGGCGGACACGACACGATACAGGCAAAAGATGAGACCGAACATTATAACCGATCATGAGCTGAGCAGAAGAATTACACTAAATGATTTACAGAAAACAACACTGCTGAAATTTTGACAAGTTATGCTCAACACCGGAAACAACTCCAGGGTGTTAGGTGGTCGGTAATCTCCGAACCATAGATAAAAGAAGAGTATATGCTCCGAACAAATGTCTGTATCTGGGTTTTAGTTAGAGCTGCTCTCCCTAGTAGCGCTTATTTTCGTAAATATCAAATTTTCCAGAAATAATTCAAAATGGTGCCATTGAACGAAATTTCTTGTCAGTGATTAGCGTCAAAACTCGTCGATATACTAAACGCTTGTTAAACCTATAAAACGATTATTATATCAAATTGCAGAGTTTTACAATGCAGAAATACCAAGAAAAACGCAATAGTTATGTATTTCCTACTAGAATCGATGTAGTATGTGTAAAATGATTAATAATATTCAAGGGCCTTCAAAAATAAGTAAGTATTTTTATCAAATGCATACCTCAAAATACTTGCATTATTTAGTACTATTCTGATATAAGTTTTTGTTATAGCTTAATAACTGAGACATTTAACAATGCTAGAAATTTTAACGTTATAAATATTGAAATATAAAGTCAGTCAGACTAACCAACTCACTGAAAGGTAAGTTTTTAAGAATCATTCTTGCTAATAATAATAAAGGTTTATAATAAATAATTTAACACTGATTTTTTTCTGCAGGTTTTCTCTTGGGAGTGGTTACAAAATGGTTGAAGGTTTACTAAACACAAGTATTGATATGAAACGAATAAGCAGGGAAAAATTTTAAGAAAGAAATTACAAGCAAGTCTGAAACGTGCTGAAATATTTGCTGTTGTCCCACTGATATTGAACAATAGTGCTCATAATTCTATATTAAGTCGGCTAAGATATTAAATGGAAGGAAGTGCCTAATGATAAAATTCTAGCTAGTGCAAAGGGTAGTTTAGGTTTGGCTATGTCCCACTAAAATGTGTAATTGTAGATGTCATAAGTAAATATTTGTACATTTGTCATAAGTAATTAACTTGTACATTACACATTAAAATATAAAAACAATGTGTCAAAACATATGGAAACGATAAAAATGTTATAAGTTCATACAAGTTTTTAATTGATGTATTGCCCCGAAGACTGATTCCTCTCATATATATATATATATATATATATATATATCTATAATATATATATATATATATAAACAAAGTTTAGTAATCGGGCATAACATCAATAAAAAACATGAATTTCTTTCAAAAGTTTATTTTAAAACCATACGTTTCGGCTATAATCCTAGCCTTCATTCAGCGGAAAAATTAATTAATCTTATTGTTAAATTGGAACAATAAGATAATATATAATTTTTAACTTATTTTTTTTACTTATTAATAGTGAAATTTAGTGAGTAATGCATTATAGTGTTAGTTCATTACATCGTCTGTCATTCTTAACTCTTATTAACTAACAATCATCCCATGCAAATTTTGACATTCTTAAGCAATTCATTTTCTTACAAGTATATTCAGGTCTGTGTGAAGTGGTAATCCAATTTTAAACAGCTGGAAAATTTCTAAATATTTTGACTTTCTTGTAGAAGCTTATACTTGATTTTATACACAATTTCCTAAAATTGGTCTCTTTCGTTAAAGAGTAATACGATAAGACTAATCTGTCACTACATAGTAGTTATGTCCTGCATCTGAGTTAGAAGCTATTCTATTCATTTTGTCAAAAGGCTATGCATCCTAATGAAATCTTTATTAAAAATGTACAAACACAGACAAACAAAAATCTCAATTTGTCAACTGATACAAAAATAATACTGCCGTTTCTTAGTAACCGACATAAAATATTTGACTACTAACCCTTCTGAACGCAGATTTTGTTATAAGATAAAAGGCCCTGATGTTTGTTGCAATTTAAAAAAATATTGTTTATAACTGCTCAAGACAGTTGAAATAAAACGCAAAATAATTTTTCAATGAAAACTATTCAAAAACTCACTCATAGCATACAAGTTCTTCAAATAATAAAAATAATTGTTTCTCTCTCCTGAAATATATTTTTCAGGAAGTAACAGTATTATTACTGATTCTGGGGATCTGAAAATGTGATAATACACGAATAATTACGAAATGAACTAAATAACATGAAATAGTATCGAGAAATATTGTACTTACCATTCCTCATTCCTTTGTTGCTCCATTTTTTTGTGATTGTTAATATCTTGTAGAAGATCTTCGAAATATCTATTGACTTTGTTTAGATCGGAGAACTGTCCTTTTTCTAGTGCATCCATATTATATATCCCTAACGAAGAAGTTTGGCTCTTTCCTTTGCTGTCATAGTTGTTCTTTTCTTCACAACCATTTCATCAGAATTCACGTTTAAAGTATCAAATAAAAACAATAATAAAACGTGATAATAGTTACAAATATTTGCGATAAAAGCAACTAACTAAAAACGTCTAAAAAACATGTATAATGAGATAAAGTAAATAACTAACCTAAAAGTAACTAGCATAAAGCATTAAAGTTGACATGACAGAAAACCATAGATAAAAGAAATATAGAAAGATAAGAACATGATAACCTTCATAGTGTCTGTTTGAAAACACTAGCGCCATTAGCGGATTAACATGAAACAACAAATGATAAAAACAGATAAAAACAAGTTGAATAAAAAGAAAGAAAAATGATTATTTTGTATTTATCTATAAAAAAAAGAATGAACCAATCAATTATACATCAATCATGCATGTCATCACCATAGATAAAAAAAGCGTATGGTTATTACATTTCATTATTTAATAGTTACTACCAGTTATTACATTCCTGCATTTGTGCTTATTTATCCATTATTTATCTATAGAAATAAAATATTAAATCACTGATAGACTCTATTATATTCGAAAAAAACAGAAACCAATGCACTACTACATCATAAAAATACAAAACTAGTGTGGCGCACGGAGAGCAACATGTTCGTAAACCGTGCGTTATGCCTGCTCGAGTCCTTTGGGTTTGAGACGTCCCCTTGCATGCAATTCGGATATTCATAGGATATCGCGATATTAGGAGATTGTGAGGACAAGAGGGACATTCCCTGGCATGTCTTGTGCTGTCTGGGATCGTGCCTTGAGGCAAATTGCTGGAACTTCCCGTACCGCAATTAAACATTCAAAGAATAAAGATAATCAGTCAAAAAATGTTTATTAATAAATATTAGAAAAATTAGAATTTTTATTATTTGTTACTTGTAGACAAAATGTGAAAACTTATTAGATTAGACAGCGTTGTTCATTTATCGTCGTTTATGTTTACTTATCTATGGCGTTGTTTATATATGTTTAAATGAAATATATATAAACCAAATTTAATTAGGCGGACTTATTGTTAGAATGAACAATATTTCAAATGCATCAATTTTTCGTTCGCAAAATATATGCACTTAGTTAAGAATTTTAAATACTTCATGCAGTATCGACTATACAAACATAAAAAGTAACAATTTTTTTTTTTAAATACAGACGTGGGATTCGAACCCGATCAGTTTTGACTTTCTTATCTACTAACGCGAACGAAAATTGCGTTGAGGCGCCAATGTTTTTTGAATAATTCAAATCGGTTGATCGGTGTTCCCGAAATCGTCGAAGAAAATTTGTATCCGCACACACACATATATACATCCATTTTTTCTAAAGTATGCCAAAATATTCAGACTTTTAAAACGCAAAGATATATAAAAATAACTATAACTTACCCTACGGGAAGTTTTTTTTTTTTTTTGAAAATACCCTTCCAGAGTTAATCAATATAAATTTAACGAAATAAGTATCAAAACATTATAAATGTTGAATCAAACATTTATTTGAATTATATGGCTTTCTCAATACATATAATGAACTTTATGAAATTGCACTTTTACTTAACCTAATATCAGCACATATTTCAAAAGCTTATTATTTACAAGTTAGAATGATACCAACATATATTATATATATAAAAAAAACAAAAATACACAAATTCACACTTTTGTAATACAATAGATTTCATGTAATTATTAAAAAGATCTCCTTAATCTTATGGCACTGCGTACGTTAACAAATAAATATAAGTTCTTATATATAAAGTTTTATTTTTGACTTATTTTATTTTGATAAAAATATATAAATATTCTCATTTCCTCTTTTTCGACCTAATGTAAACATACAATGTATACAATGTATTACTCATATTACTATAAAGTAAACAGGAACATTTTTAAAAGGACGTGTAATCAAAGTAGACTTTAATAGAAAAAAAATGATAATTCGTTCATTTTGATTAATGAATCATCATCACTAATTTGAGCAATTAGTAAACTTTTTAAAAACATAATTATCCAAAATTTGAACACGCACATCGATGCTTGAATTCAAGACAAGTTAAAACACACATTACTTAATATTTCAATAGCGTTATTAAATCATTATAAGTAATATAATTAAGCAGTCTATGATAATTCTTATTGGTTGTACTAAAAATATGTCAAATTGAACCACATAGTATTTTATAAATATTCAATGGGTCACAATCAAAGTTCCGATAGTGATTTGATAAATCACAATAAATCAAAATCGTTCACAACAGTCTCATGAATGTACTTACAAATTACAATACAAACATAAATACAATATGATATAGAAATATTTCACTTAAACATATATTGCATGCAAAAACAATATGATTTGATCATCAATCGATTAATGAAAAAATATATTTTAACATTATGAGCTGTATTATTTCTCTCTTGTCTTAATTATGCAATAAAGTTTGCACTTCTTTTGACTATTTGAATAATTTCAATAATTAAATTATATTTAAATGTGAAGCAATCCATTTCCAAATAGTACCATTTCATAGACATATATTACCAATTTCGAATATTCGATAAAATTTGCAAATTAAATTGAATTATACAAATAAGTTGAAAGTTATATCAAATAAAAAACAAATAAACTTTCAAAATCCAGTGGAAAAATTCTCTATTGTATTTTATCGAGTAATTATGCCTCATACGCTATCTTCTGCTTGTTTCTTGTTAGTGAAACTGTGAAAATGTCTATATATTTGCAAGGAAAAATCTTATGATAACTGCACCATCTAAAATTATGTTATCATAACATTCTTCCTTGCTTATTGTTTATATGTAAAATACGCCTGATCGCACAGCAATCTAGTGGTTTTTTGGCATCGTGCCTTAAGGCAAATTGCTGGTACTTCCCATACCGTAGCAAAATGTTCGAGGAATATTAAATGTTTTCAAATAGATTATTATAAAAAAATATATAATATTTACAAGAACTACTGAATTGCAAAGTTAAAATTATTTGTTTAAAGTATATAAGTGAGCTTTAGAACTTTAGCCAGAATTAAAATTAAAATCTGAATTATTTTCGATATACAAACAAAAAAAAATTAAAACATTTTTTTTCTAAAAGCAATTATTTTGTTAAAACAAGCAGAACGTTCTTTGAATCATTCAAATCGGATGCTTAGTTCTCTCAAAAACTGACATTTTTTGTACATTTAGC
Source organism: Ctenocephalides felis (assembly GCF_003426905.1). Lineage (NCBI taxonomy): Eukaryota > Metazoa > Arthropoda > Insecta > Siphonaptera > Pulicidae > Ctenocephalides > Ctenocephalides felis. Next base: position 2,339,015 of record NW_020539727.1, read on the forward strand.
TCTGTATCTTCGAAATGGCTGGACATGCCTCTGCCAAAAACTAATAACCACTTCTCCCAATCATTACTAATTGAATGATTTTTAGATCAATCAAATCGGATACTCTGTTCTCTCAAAAATTCGATTTGTGTTTTCTGTACTCTTTGCTTCGTATCTCCGCTACGGTTAGACCTGCCTTTGCCAAAAACGAATCATCACATCTCCCTATCAATAGGAATCAAAAGTTTTATGAACCATTCAAATCGGTTGATCCGTGCGCCCGAAAACACACACACACATCCATTTTTTCTGAGGTATGCCAAAATGTTCAAAAACCTTCAAAACTTCTAGAAATGCAAAAATTTTCATTTTCGATTTTTGGCCCATTACCATAACTACCCTACGGGAAGTTAATAAATACTAACAAGAAACACTACAGTTTCACTAACAAGAAACAAGCATAATATAGCTTTGCTATGACAACGCTATGCGATAAGTCAGAAGTACCCCCTTAGTTAGTATAAATATGGATTTGTATATCGTAAATTCTTCAAAAAAATATTTGCTTATTATATTTTAGATGTGAATTACTTAATTGTATTGATACCAAATCAAAATAAAGTGATTTAAAGCTATACAATGATGCAATTTCTCAACGCAAACTCAGCATTTATACAAGAAGAGATTTTCAACATTTAAATCCGATTAAATTAGTCATATCACATTGTCATATTATATTTAGAAATTGTAATTTTCGTTCCTTGACCTGATTGAAAATCTAATGTACTGTAAAATATTTGTATGTCGACTCAAATATTCCAGCTACAAGATAAATTATCATGTCAGTATTTTAGTTCATATTCCAGCATATAGGTGATAAATATTAAAAATTCATATTGTTTTGTACAAAAAATCCATGTGAGATAAGTTAATCATCAAACTTATTCACACATTAGATCACATTCTGAACTCATTGTACATTATTGTTTCAATATATTCAACGACAACGACAATAATATTTGAACAAAAACACAAAAGTGTAATGCATGGCAAAAATGTATTCCTTTAGCAAATCATTATACTTTTAATGCTTTTGCAACATTGGGACTGCTTACAGATATGTCATAATAAATTAGGAAATATATAATTCATGCTTAATCTATTTTCAATGTACAGTCTCTATTAGGAATAATCACCAATCTAAAAGCTCGTTTTTAATTTTTCAGACCATGATATATATACTTTTGACAAAACATGTGAATTATTTGGATCTTTGTAGACTTTGATATGCAGAAATATTGTACCTTTGATTGTTCTGATTTGACCACAAAACAAATTCAACATATCCAGTTAAATAATTTGATTAGGCTTGCAACGAATAGTATATTCGGCAAAATGCCGAATAGCGAATATTCGGCATGGTCCAGAGACCGAATACCAAATATTCGGCAACTATTCGGCAGGTTTTTAGGGCCTAAATTTGTTCGTAGTAATGTAATTACTATTCGCAGTTATATTACTAACGTACTGCATGTATATTTAATTTTTATGTCCAAGCTTACAACAACTATTCGATTACGCTATCTCATTTGGAAATTTTGGCACCATTTATACTATTCGGCCGAATACCTAATTCTTAAATAACATATGTGATAGGGAAATAAATGAAATTATATATATATATATATATATATATATATATATTTAAATATATTTCCAATTTTCTTTTATAAACACAATATTTTTTTTATATATTAGGAAGGCTAATTATAATAAAATATAAATAAAAACTGACCAAAGATATCTCATTATTTAGAAATGCTTAGAGAGAATATGATGAATGACTTTATTCAATATAGATACATGCGTGTAACCGTTGAATGATTCCTAACAAAAACATATAACAATAACATGTCCTTTGAATATTGAGAAAAGAGTTCTTCACGTGTTCGTTTATAATCTCAGAAGTCGATAAAAATTTTATAAATACAAAATACGATAACAATTTTTTTTTCGTATCATATTATGTAGACTATAGACTTTCAAATATAAGATCCATTGCAAGCTCTTTATGGCAAAAAAATAAAACATACAGACAATATTTTCGCTGAGCAATTAATTTGATCTGATTGATTTTAACAATTTGGTATTCGGCCGAATATCAAAAAAGATGCCGAATATGCTGAATACCGAATAGTAAACGAATACTCCATGCAAGCCTATATTTGATGTAGTTTATTTTTAAAAAATATATGTATAATATATAGGTTTACAACCATCATCTGATGCAACTAGAGTATTTTGAGCTGATTTTTCCAAAAAGAATCTAAATAGTGCAATTTGAAAAATTACACAGGTCCATAAAATAAAAAAGTTGTCAGTATTTCAACCCTGAACACGAAACTTAAGTCAAAATTCGGGTCAAATTGCTAAAAACGGTGTAAATTAAAAAAACTCAAAATCTCCAATCAAGAATTTTTTTTGCATTATGATTAATGAACTGAAACGCACAGCAGACCAATGTTTTGGCAAGGCCATGTTATAAAGAACTTTCCGTACTAATTCTTTCTAAATATTGACAAATGTAATGTGGTTGCTGTGCAGTCAGGTGTTTTTGTCAGGTTGTCAGATAGGAAACCTAACCTAGAAACCGCACAAAAAAATTAAAAGGATAAGATAAAGGATAAAGATAACAGGGTCTCTCTGACCCAGCTTCATAACATACAAATAACATTGCAATTTATGTGTAAAACGCCTGAATGCACGGCAAATACATGACATTTTGGCAGTATTCAGTATGATTCAGTAGCATAATGTATGGAAGTTGGGGCGTATCATGGCCTTGCCATAGCATTGGTCTGCTGTGCGGCAGAATCGGCTCATAAATCTCATAATTTCTGTCGTTTCCTGGCCCTTTCTACATTATAAGACCTGGAAAACGGTTTTCAGCAACGCTTTCTTCACGTTTATTGAGTTTCTTTCTGTAGAATTCAGCAGCAATCTGCAAACAAACTTTCAAAAAACTGCAAATATGTTTGTAGATCACCCAGGGACATTAAAAATAAATATGTTTGCAAGTTGTTACTGTATTCTACCAAAAGGAAGACATGTTTGCTACTGGATTCTACGAAAAGTGAATCAAGAGTACAAAATGAACAAAATATCCAATCTAGTAATTCTTCTGAATGATTATTAAATCTTATAATTTCTGACGTTTCCTGGCCCTTTCTACCTTGAAAGACCTGGAAAACGGTTTCCAGCAACGCTTTCTTCACGTTTATTGAGTTTCTTTCTGTAGAATTCAGCAGCAATCTGCAAACTTTCAAAAAACTGCAAGTATATTTGTAGATCACCCAGGGGCATTAAAAATAAATATGTTTGCAAGTTGTTACTGGATTCTACCAAAAGGAAGACATGTTTGCTACTGGATTCTACGAAAAGCGAATCAAGAGTACAAAATGAACAAAATATCCAATCTAGTAATTCTTCTGAACGATTATTAAATCTTATAATGTCTGACGTTTCCTGACCATTTCTACCTTAAATGACCTGGAAAACAAGTCTCAGCAATGCTTTATTCACCTTTATTGAGGTTCTTTTTGAAGAATTCAGCAGCAATCTGCAAACAAATTTTCAAAAAAACTGCAAGTATGTTTGCAGATCACCTAGGGGCATTAGGAAATAAATCTGTTTGCAGATTGCTACTGGAGGGTACAAAAAGGAAGACATGTTTGCTACTAAATTCTACTAAAAGTGAATCAAGAGTACAAAATGAACAAAATCTCCAATCTAGTAATTCTTCTGAATGATTATTAAATCTTATAATTTCTGACGTTTTCTGACCATTTTTATCATGAATGAGCTGGAAAATGGATTTCAGCAATGCTTTCTTCACCTTTATTGAGTTATTTTTGAAGAATTTAGCAGCAACCTGCAAACAAATTTCAAAAAACTGCAAGTATGTTTGCAGATTATCCAGAGGCATTAGAAAATAAATATGTTTGCAGATTGCTACTGGAGTCTACAAAAAAAAACAGTTTTGCTACTGGATTCTACAAAAAGTGAATCACATGTTTTCTCAAAATTATCAGTGGTCTATCATCTTGATTACTCACTTTACTTCACATTATCATCTAGAATCAAGTTTATAATATAATACTTAATAAGCAATTGTTTAAATTAACTGACGTCTTTGTCTCTTTGCTACTGAATAGCAAGATCACCATTTAGTTCTGATTTAATTTGATGAAAAGCACCCCTATCAGTACCACTTTGCAATCGATTGTTTGTCGTGATTTTAGAAATACTTAAACTATTTTCCACATCGGTGGTGGCTAAAATATCACTTTTCTCAAATAACACTGTGTCTTCTTCCCTTTTTTCCAGGATGTCTAATCGCCTCGACATGTCTATGACGGATTCTATACTGTGGGATGTGATGGTTCGTTTTTCGTTTGATAAAATTTGTTTGGATGGCTTTTGCTTTACTGATGTGATATCGGTTAGAAGAGGAGGCGTTTGCTTGCCGGTGCTGGGAGAACGCTCCTGCTTTCCTTGCTGCTGAGCTGCAGGCGTCGTTTTGTGCTCTGCAGCCTCCGCGTTGCTGATATTGTCCTGCTTTTTCCATTTCGTCCGGCGATTTTGGAACCATATTTTCACCTACAAAAATCAATATTCATTTAATGACCATTATAATGATTTATACAATTTACATCAACAAACATTTTATATTTGGTTTATGATATTCGTTACCACATACTTCTTCATTTTTGATATACTTTTTGGGTCCAATTTTATTCAACGTTCTATAAGTTTATTGTTTTATCAATTTCAATCTACATCATATTATGAGTCTACTATTTTCATATTCGATATTATAACTCCTAGTACTGCATCCTGCAGTATTACATAGACAGTACCAGGACTAGATCTGAGTACCTCTGGCACGCAAATCAGACTGAGGGGGCGTCCATTAATCACTTTGTTAATCGGGTTTAACAAAAAATGACAAAATACCACGTGGTGGAGAGAGAGGTATAGTAAGATATCACGTGTATTTATTTTTCACCAGAATTAAAATAAAAATCTTAACAGTTTTAAAAAAAATCCGTGATTAATGGACACCTCCTAAGACTATGTTCAATGCACTCTTGAATAATTTTTATTAACCTCCTAAAAAGATTTCCGAGAAAATCTGATTTGCTCATTTTATATTTTCTCGATGTTTTAAGTAATTCTGAAGCGTTTGACAACATTGGAAGAAATATGTAAGCACATGTGCCTTTATAGAGAATATGTAACTTTATGTATGCTAAAATTTGATGCCTCATCTACGTCTTGTTTACGTTTTCTCAGAGACGACTGCACTGATTTTAAAATTTTAAAAACCATTTGATGAAACTCAATTGGGACTCTCATTGATTAGTTTAGCGAGAAGGTCAGACAAGCCGTTTCTCTAGATTTAATAGAAAAGTGCAAAATTTTTCGTCATCGCAAAAATCCTGAACTGATAATAAAAATTTAAAAACAGTTCGAAAGCAAACAATATAATTTCTAAAACATGATGAATTCGAATATTATTTCTAAATCATGATATTAGTTTTTGGTGAAGATAGGCTGAGATTTTCTTGATACAAAATCCGATTTTGATAAACCTTTGTATGATAATAGAATTTTTATATTATGAAGATTTTAAAATTTATAGACCTACAGAAAATAGTTGAATTTTAAACATTTTTCAAAGTTCGTAATTTTTCGTTCACTTCTACGGTTTTGTTTTAAAATTGAGAAATTGATGGTACTTTCCGTACCGTAATGAAATATTCGAAAAATATTAAATGTTTTCTAACAGTAACGTATATATGTTTACACACAAGTGAATAAACAAAACTTAATCAATCGATTTTAAAATAAAGTACATTGTATAACATTTATAAGAACTAGACACATTGAATTGCAAACTTAAAATTATTTATTTGAAGAATATAAGTGAGTTTCGAACTTTAGCTAGAATTAAAATTAAACTCCAAATTATTTTCGATATTCAACAAAAATAATTTTTGAAAATTACACTTTTTTTAAAAAAAAAAAATTAAAAAAATCTTTTTGGATAATACAAATCGTAAGTTCCGTTCTTTCAAAAACTATTTCTATTTTCTGCACTCTTTGCCTCGTATCTCTAAAACGGTTGGGCCAATTTTTGCCAAAAACTAATCAGCACGTTTCCTTATGAATAAGAATCGATTGTTTTTTAAATCATTCAAATCGGTTGTTCCGTACGCCCAAAATTGTTAACAAAATGTTGTATCTACACACACATACATCCATTTTTTCTAAGGTATGCCAAAGTATTCAAAAACCTCTGAAACGTAAAGATATGCAAAAATTTTCAATTTCGATTTTTGGACGCAAAAATTTTCAATTTTGATTTTTATCTTTAATTTAAATAAAAACAGTCAAACAAACAATTGCGTTTATATAGTCGTTTTTCTATATTCAATAAAAACCAAAATGTAGCATGCAGTGTTATTTTTTTTCACAAACTCGTATTTTTTAACTTTCTGTAAGTTTCACTTTGCACATCATACAAACAAATTTATATAAAGCTCATTTGATCAATTTTTATGGGGTGCAAAAACTTCTAAATCTGAAGTATAAAGAGTATTGATTTCAAAGCTATTTTTACCAATTGTAAGAGAAAATTCGCCACGTCTAATAATATACAGAAAAACTACAGAACCATAACGGTGGTCTTAAAACTGCAAGGAAGTTGCGTCTATAGATTCCTAAGATTCAATCCAATGGCAAGATAATAAAATTAATGTTATTAATTTGTGTACGATTAAAAGTTGCTAGTTCGACGAGTAATTCTATTTAAATCATTGCAGTAAATATCAATCATCTGCGCAGCCTTTGTGGCGCCCAAGGAACATTTGCTAGCTAATCCCCGACCAGAAAAGACTAATTGCTGCCGACAATCGCAGTATGTCTATTTAAAACGCAGCACATAGCAGGAGTCCTCAACATTCTAAGCACCTAGAACATTTGCTAGAACATTGATTGAACAGGACAAATGATAAGCTCATAAGGCTACCTCATCATACCAACATACGATTACAACAATCTTAAATCATTTCATTAACACTATCAATAAATAAACTGCATAGAAGTCCATTATGAAGTATATCTGTATATAATATCTGTATATAAAAATATGCAACTTTGTAATACTTAGTAGCCATCATGAACAAAAAACATGTAGACTTCCTCTAAACTTCCAAAAGTGTCTGAGATATAATTCTGAAAAAGATATATCTTCGGCCTGATAGAATGAAGCTGTACTGCTTTAATATTTTTAATATATATTAAATTGTAGAGAGTTATTATGTTAAACAACGCGTAAAGAAATATTGTGTTCATAATTTCACTCATCATGTATGTTTGAAGAACTTCATGTAATTAAAATTAACATACATTCATTGACTGCTTGTTAACTTCCCGTAGGGTAAGTTATAGTAATCGTCCAAAAATCGAAATCAAAAATTTTTACATTTCTCGACGTTTTGAAGGTTTCTGAACATTTTGGCATACTTCAGAAAAAATGGATGTGTGTGTGTGTGTGTGTTTTGTATGTCCGCGTTTTTTCGTCCACGTTTTCGGGCGCACGGATCAACCGATTTGAATGGTTTAAAAAACATTCGATTCCTATTGATAGGGAGATGTGCTGATTAGTTTTTGGCAAAGGCAGGTCCAGCCGTTACGGAGATATGGAGCAAAGAGTGCAAAAAATAGAAAGCGAGTTTTTGAGAGAACGGATCAACCGATTTGAAAGGTTTAAAAAACTTTAGATTCCTATTGATAGGGAGATGTGCTGATTAGTTTTTGGCAAAGGTAGGCCCAGAGGTTTCGGAGATACAGAGCTAAATTTAAAAAAAATGGCTGTTTTTGAGAGAACTAAGCGTCCGATTTAAATGATTCAAAGAACTTTCTGCTTTTTTCAACAAAATAATTGATTTTGGAAAAAAAAATTTTTTGTTTCTAATTTTTTTTTCCAAAAAATTTTTTTGTAATTTTGGATTAAAAATTCAAAAAATCACCCAAGCTAAGCACAGTCTAAGCGCCACTCTGGTACAAATATTTACCCAAGTGCGTTTAGACTGTTTGTGTACTGGAGCACTTTTCCAATTTTGTAAAAAATATTGAAAAATGTGAAAATGCCGCCAAGCTGAGCACAGTATAAGTGAAAATGTCGCACAGAATTATTTGCAAATGCGTTTAGACTGTGACTATGCGGGAGCACTTTTTCAATTTTGTGTAAATTTGGCAAATATTTTTTTTTTGGAATTTGATTCGAAATGAAATGACGATTGTTAATGTTCTGGAGATGATAAATTGATTTATTTATAATTAACTTTCCATAGGGTAAGTAATCGCAAAAAAATCGAAAATGAAAATTTTTATATATCTTCACGTTTCAGAGGTTTGTGAATATGTTGGCATACCTTGGAGAAAATTGATGTATGTGTGTGTGTGTGTGTATGTGCGTGCATGTGTGTGTTAGGATACAAATTTTCGTCGACGATTTCGGGAACACGGATGAAGCAATTTGAAAAATTCAAAAAACATTCGATTCGTATTGATAAGGAGACGTGCTGATTAGCTTTTGTCAAAGGCAGGTCTAGCCGTTCCGAAGATATGGGGCAAAAAGGGCCAAAAACGGTAACTCAGTTTTTAAGAGAACGGAGCGTCCGATTTGTATAGTTCAAAAAACATTTTACTTGTATTAACAAGATGAAGATTTGATCAAATTTTCATGAAGATAGGTCTAGCGGTTTCGGAGATCTAGTAAAAAAAAACTAAAAAAAAATTAAAAAAAAAATAACATTTGGCGGTCAACAATAATCATTAGACATTAGACATATGCATATCAAATTATCAGATATTTTATTGAGATTTTAACAATAAGTATAAGTTTTGTTTACATTCCTATGGGTTCCGAACCAATGTTTTTCCGTTAGACAGCGACGCGGCGCTTACGCGCTTTATATTTTGTCTCTAAGCAGTTAAAGAAGTACGATTGCTTTGAAAAAAAGTTCAGATCTTCCAAAATCTGTCAAAATGAAGATAACATTTTTTCAAAAAAAAAAATTTTATAAAAAAAATTGTTTAAAAATTTTTTTTTAAAAAAAAATTTTTTTTTCAAAAAAAAGTAATTTTTTGTCCAATTTAAAATTTCAAAAAATAATAATTTTTGGCACGGGAAGTTCCAGCAATTTGCCTTAGGGCACGATGCCTTAATTGCCTTAAGACAGAATTCCACTTACAGCTAGTTTTTTTACTATTTCGCTCGCGATACAGTCTCATTTTTTGAGCAGCTGTAATAACTGTCTTATCTATAAAAATAATTTCCATTTTAATAACCTCAAAAATATATAGTAACCACGAATAATACGAATTACTTCCATAAACTTACGTTTCAGATTTTTCATTTGTTTTATTATTTTCACTACACAATCAAAGCAATCATACTCGAGCGACACGACGACCAATCACAATCGACCCGTTATCGAGTGCGAATGACGAATCTTTGGCACTCGACTCGGTCGTAACGCTTTCCGTTGCATTTGTACAGATTGCGCGCCTAACGTAGTTTTACTTCAAAAATCAATCATGAACGTTTACACCAAAATTATCTTTTCTCCGTTATTATTATTTACATTGATAGTTTTTTTTTTTAAAAATTACTATGTGTGGTTATTCAAATCAAATTGTCATCCGAGTCAAAAACTATTAGGAATTTGAGCTTGTTCGTAATTCTGCGGTAAGGATCCTTGTTTTGATACCACAAGATTCCTAGGTTCCAAAATTAAACCCAGGATCAATTTATGTCTCTGACAGCTTGATACCAAGCATTTTTGACTAGAAACTTTAGATCTAAATATGATTTCAAGTAAAAAGAGCCTTTCTGTGCATTACTGCAATCAAATCACGATTGGAAATTAGAGACAACTATCTGTACTCCAGTCAATGGAGCGTTTAGGGTCTCAATTTTTTTACTGTGCTCTAATTTGCATGAAATTTTAGAATTAGGGTCATCTTACCCTCAAGATCAAAAGTGAATACAATTTGAAATCCCAACATGATTTTTTTTTTTTTTTTTTTAGATTATTAAAATTTCACAATTTTTTTAAAGATTGCGATACCCATTCATGTTAGTTAATCCATACTGTCGAAAATATCTTATTTTCGACCGCCAAATGGCATTTTTCTAAACTTTTTTTCTGAATTTCCGACCAGCTGAATCTGCCTTTACAACAATTCGATCAAATTTTCATTGCATCAATACAAGTGAAATGTTTTTTGATTGAATCATTGAAATCGGATGCTCCGTTCTATCAAAAACTTAATTACCATTTTCTGGATTACCCGACTTTTGCCAAAATTAATCCAAATCGGTTGATCCGTGCTCTCCAAAACGTGGACAAAAAATTGTATCCATAAGTACGCACACACATACATACATCCATCGATAAGGAAATGCAAATATCAATTTTTTCTAAGATATGCTAAAATGTTCAGAAACCTTTGAAACGTAAAGACGTAAAGATTACTATAATTTACTCTACGGGAAGTTAACAAATTCAGCAAATATTCAAGAAATTTGCAGAAAAATAGTGATACAACTACGATGTCCAGATTTGACATCTATAATCTTTCAAGTTTCATCAAATAGCACAAAAAAAAAGAAAAAAGAAAAAAGAAAAAAAAAGACAAATAGAAAGAAATAAAAAATAAAAAATGAAGAAATAGCTATATTTTACACCAAAGAATCTACCTAGTGTCAGTTGTACTAAAAATGATAATTTTAGCACAGAGTTTTTCGAAATTTAAAATTAGGAATTTTGATCAAGTCCCACGATTTAGAAATTTATTATTTGAATTTCATATGCATTTAATACAAAATTGGTTAGCATAGTTCTAAAAAAATATTTTCTTCTCATACAATTTATTCTACTCAGCGCTGGAAGACCCATTTGGGAACTAATAAATAAATATGTCATTTTTGTACTAATTTATAATTAATATATTAATTAATATGCTGGTATTGAATAATTACTAATTATTCAATATTAACATTTCAAATTCAGGCGGGGAAATTGTTTTTACATATTCATATTATTACTGTTGCCATAGCAAAATAATATTACTGCAAATCTCATAGAAATAAATTTCACCAAACATATCACCCAACACAAATAAACAAATGAATTAAAAATTATATTCTGAAATTTGTAAACGTGAGTCGTACAAAAGTTTGTGAAGCAAAATAATAAAGTTAAAGGACAACTGTGATAATAAACGTAAGTAAACTAATAAGTATAATTTATATACTATTATTTATAAAAGTAAATAATAGAATTTGTTTAATATTTTTCACTTTATTATACAGGAAAATAATATATAGACCAGATTTATTTCGGAGTAAAGTGAGACGCCATAAGTTCACTTTGAATTTTTACTTTATTGTGATTATTTCAAAATTAAACTTTCTGATATTATTGTTAAGAAATCTAACACAAAACTTGTAATTTCCATAAAAGGACTATATTTAATTGTTTTAATTCGGGTCCCTGAAGTTTGCGGTATAAATATTTTTTTACTAATATTTACAAAGAAATTATCTTAAATCTCTGAACAATTTACCACTTGATTATATTATGTATGTAGATTATTACTTTGATATTATTTTCAAAAAATCTAACTTTTTGTTTCTTTAAAAAGACAATTCTAAATTATTTGAATTGAGTCATTTGAAATTTGCGGTATATATTTTTTTCACTACTATTTACAGAATCATTATTTTTAAATATTTGACAGCAATTCCCCAAAAATGTACTCCACTTCATTAGTACTTGGATGATATAGCTTTTATATAATTTATGGTCACTTTTTTCATAAATGTGTTATTTTAATTAGTCGAATTTGGATTTTTAGATAAATGTTTCTACTGATTTTTATATAGGGTAGGCCGGAGCACAAATGTCCAATTCGACTTTGAGCAATTATATTGTGAAAACAAACAAACAACTATAATTGTCAGATATACCTGACTATGTTCAGTGAAAGCCCCAGATAAATTCAACATTGTAGAAATGTGGGCCCTTGACCCTGGCCCTTTTTACCCCTTAGTTGAGGTGAAACGAGACGAACAAGGGGCAATAAGTCCGAGCTCTTATTTTTAATTTTATTGGGATTTTACTAAATAATAGCTACATTATTCAACCAAAATGAATTTTATGGGTGCATTTTTTACAGATATAACCCTGCATATAACCTTGATCTGGCATTTTGTCAGAAATATTCATCAGCAGAGTTGGAATAACTATTTAATTAATTTCTTTCTATTCTTTTTCTATTTTTTTAAATAACTTATATGTTATGTTGTGGCTCTCACATGCTGCAAGAATTAGTAAGTTGGCTTAACATTTTAATTTCAGTCAAAAAAATGTCAAATAATTCAAGCTGCTAAATCTGGTTCACTTTCTTAACTAATCAGATCAAACAAAAAGTGATCGATTTAAATTCATTATTTGGGTCTAAAAAAAATATTTTTTTTTTATTTCCATAAAAATAGCAATCAGGATACAATGAAATCTTATAAGCTATTGTTACATAAAAATAATAATTTAGATTTCACTCCATGGAGAGATGTCTAGATTAGTGGTGTATGACATCGTGACTTGAGGTAAATTGCTGGAACTTCCCGTACCAAAAATATTAGAAAAAAAACTTAAAAAAATAGATTTTTGAGAAATTTTAAATTTTTGAAAGAAATGAATTTTTGGAATGTTTTTTTGATTTTGGAAATTTTGAACTATATTTCAAAGCAATCGCACTGCTTAGCTGCATAGAGACAAAATTTCGAAGCGCGTAAGCGTCGCGTCACCGTTTAATGGACAAACGATGTTACGGAATTCTAATCATCATTTTTTACCGCCAAATGGCATTGTTTTACTTTTTTACTAGATCTCTGAAACTGCTAGACCTGCTTAATCAAAAATTTATTCAATTCTTCATCTTGTCAATACAAGTAAAATGTTTTTTGAATTATTCAAATCGGTTGATCGCTGCACACACACACATGCACATATATATGCACACATACATCCATTTTTTCTATGGTTTGCCAAAATGTTCAGAAACCTTTGAAACGTAAAGATATATAACTATTTTCATTTTCGATATTTTTGCGATTACTATAACTTACCCTACGGAAAGTTGACAAGTTTAAATGAAATCAATACCGCCTAAAATTGAACAAATTCTAATTAAAATCAACTCTGTATTTTCTGTTACTGGCGCTATCTACTCTTTCAAAGAAGTTGCCTATCATTGCAGCATAAAAGTCCCAGTTAAAGCATATTCCATCTTATAAACATATTTTTTTTATTAATATCGTTTTACTATTTCGAAAATTAGTTGTCCAGTATGCCGCGAATGCCGAAGCCAGAAATGCGCAACATGCTGGAGAAGCAAATAAAGTTCCATTTGGTCACCGTAGGAGTTTTGATGGTCAGTGCCTACACATTGGCACGAGCATTCATTTATGAACCGAGCAAGAGGAGATATGCCGAGTTTTACAAGTAACTTAATTCATTATATTAATTTGTAAGATTTTTCACAAACATCTTATTCCAATCCAAAACATACAATTTATCCAAATACATTTAATTCTGACGGTTGCCTTCTGAAAGTAGTACAAGTTCAACAAGAAGATGAGGTACTTTGTGCTGGATTGTAATTCAATAAAGAGAATAAAAAAAACTAGCTGTAAGTGGAATTCTGTCTTAAGGCAATTAGGGCATCGTGCCTTAAGGCAAATTGCTGGAACTTCCCGTACCAAAAATTATTATTTTTTTTAAAAACGATTAACATTTTTGAAAAAATTTTACTTTGCAAGAATAAGATTTTTGAGAAACTATAAATTGGACAAAGAATTACTTTTCTTGAAAAAAAAATTATTTTTTTAAAAAAATTCTAAAAAAAATTTTTAATTTTTTTTTTTTCTGAAAAAAATGTTTTTTTAATTTTGACAATTTTGGAAAATCTGAACTTTTTTCAAAGCAATCGTACTGCCGCAACTGCATAGAAACAAAATATAAAGCGCGTAAGCGCCGCGTCGCTGTCTAACGGATAAACATTGGTACGGAACCCATAGGAATGTAAACAAAATTCATACTTATTGTTAAAATCTCTATAAAATATCTGATAATTTGATGTGCATAGTCTAATGATCATTTTTGACCGCGAAATGGCATTTTTTTTTTACTTTTTTTCGTTAGATCTCCGAAACCGCTAGACCTGCCTCCATGAAAATTTGATCAATTCTTCACCATGTCAATACAAGTAAATGTTTTTGAATTATTAAAATCGGACGCTCCGTTCTTTTAAAAACTGAGTTACCGTTTTCGGCACTTTTTGCCCGTATCTTCGGAACGGCTAGACTTGCCTTCGCCAAAACTAATCAGCACGTCTCCTTATCAATACGAATCGAATGCTTTTTGAATTATTCAAATCGGTTGATCCGTGTTCCCGAAATCGTCGACGAAAAATTTGTATCCGCACATACATAAACACACATACATACACACACCACACGCACACACACACACACACATACATCCATTTTTTCTAAGGTATGCCAAAATGTTCAGAAACCTCTGAAACGTAAAGATATATAAAAATTTTCATTTTCGATTTTTTTGCGATTACTATAACTTACCCTACGGGAAGTTAATTAGAACTTTTATCCCGGATTGTCACGAGTTTTCGAAAAGTATAGGTTTAAATTTATTCTTCGCAATTACTTGATAACGAAATTACAACTACCCATCAAAAATGTAAAAATGATACACGTATATTATATTACAAGACAAACAATGAATTAATTGTTTTGAAAAAAATTACCTAATACAAAGTTCTAAAGGTGAGTTAAAATAGCCTCTCAGAATATTAATTCAAACTTTTATTTTCAATTTCGCAAAAATTAACAAAAATTATAAACACTAACGAACAAATACTAACTTTTTCAAATTAATTATGAAAAAAATTGAACAGAATCGAACATAGATAAAAAAATGTAAGATATAAGGATATAACATAAAATCATAGGCAAAGGAGAGTATAACATACAATCGAATATTAAAGGTTATTCTATAACTCCACAATTTTGTTTAGCAAACCTCTCTCTGGATTGCTAATC
>NW_020539727.1:2354355-2374284 GCF_003426905.1 Ctenocephalides felis
TTCTAATATGGAATTATTTCTTAAACTATAAGGTTGTTTTTTCGTCTTCGTTTTTTTACCACTGGAATTTAACTATATTTTTTGAACTAATTATATGATTTGATAACTTAATTTTAAGTTTGTGTGTAAAAAATTCTAATCAATTACTCGCTGTAGTGTTTGGATGGTGTCACTCTGAATACGAAAAGAATTAAGCTGCATTTCCGACTTATCTTACTCTTTGGCTGTAGAAAAGTTATTAATAATACTGTTTGAGTCAAAATGAAATTGACCAATGTGTATAGAAATGACGTGTTGATAGTAGGACAGTGGAAAATTGGTTTTCTAAAGTTCATTCCTGGTATTTTGATGTACAAGATGCTCCAAGTCCAAGAAGTACGCGATACTGATAAAAACGCGAGAAAGGCATTAGATGATGCAAACCGACAAATAACAATACATGAGATCACATTGAGTTAAAAATAATCAAATTCAACAGTTCATGACCGCTCAAAAAGTCTGGGATTTTCCACGAAATTCAATGTATGGTTTTCATAGAAAGAAACGTGTGTCTTCGTACAGGCGTCCGCGATTCGCCTCTGAAAAGTCCTAAAAATTATCAAGTTTTGAAGCGAATTGTCACTAGGAATATCAAATGGGATGTAAAGAATACAATACACGCAATTGCCCATGAAACAAAAAAGAAAACCTGCTCCAACAGATGCAAAGCTGAAATTTGCAAGAAAAGGGTGATGCTGTATGTTTGGTAAGATTTTACATTTGGTTCATTTTTCAGTATTTCCAGGATAACTAAACGGTTAATTTGGATGCCTTATGTCATCAGCTGGATAAACTAAATGATATACTTCAATAGAAAAGGTCAGAATTATCCCACAAGAAGATATAGTCCTACATCAGGACGACGCAAGACCTCAGATAAGTTTGGTCATTGTAAGCTTGTATTGTATCTTTGGGAAGCAAAGACACATTCATCATATTCTCCAGACCTGCCATCATCGGACCATTATTTTTTTTCCGGCAAATCAGCATGTCAAAAAGCATTTTGATCGGTTTTTTGCCAATAACGACCAAAAAATGTATATGAGAAATATGACAAAAGATGTTCGATCAAAATTTCCAATACATAATTTCTCAAAGTATACGTGCCAAATATGAATTTACGAAGTTACTTTCCAAACAACCCAGAGCTATAAGTAGCATTTTGCCTTAAGGCAAGTTGCAAGAACTGTCCGATACGTGTTGATACTTGTTATGCTTATTTATGCATATCTATTTTTGTTATTATCAACAGAAATTAGAATTAGCTTAAAAGAAGCTAAAATAAATATTTTGCTTTCATTAAAAACGATTTTTAATTAATATCTTAAAACATACTTATAATATCTGTATACAGATTAATTAACTTAGAATTATGTAATTAACTATAATCAATAGCAAACTACAAAACACCACAAAACGTACAGATGATTCGTCGGCTTGACATAGATTTGTTTACCTATCAACCTAACTGTCTAACTGTTCACCTGTTTATCTGCTCACATATCTACATATTTATCTATCTACCAGTTCATCAGTCTACCAGTTTATCTGTCCACTCGTATACCGTCCACCAATTTGCCAGTTTACTTTTTTATCTATCTACGTATCTATTTCCCTACCTGTTTACCTGTATATCAGTCTACTAGTCCGCTGGTTTACTTATCTACCTATTTCCTGATTGCCACGGTTTTATTAAATACTAATGTTAAAAATCATCTGTTAAAAAATTATAATAATAAAATATATCGAGTAACGTTTGGTCACTAAATTGGGTTGAAAATTACAATGAGAGAATAGAGCTTAACAATACATATTTATACATTATTATACAGGTAACCCCAGGGCCGGATTTAGAAATTTGGCGCCCCGGGGCACTGACAAAAATGCCGCCCCATCCCTGAAATTTTACGAACTTTCGAACTTTTTTTTTAAAGCAATCGCGCTGCGAGGGACAAAATATTGAAGCGCGCAAGCGCCGCGTCGCAGTCTAACGGATAAACAATGTTACAGAACTTATATAAATGTAAACAAAATTTATTCTTATTATTATAATATCTTTAAAATCTGATAATGTAACGTGCATATTTTTCAAATTTTTTTATTGGATCATCTAAACCGCTGAACCTGCCCCCCATAAATTTAAGCAGTTATTTATTCTGTAAATTTTCTTGAATGTGATTGGACGCTTTTTTCTCAAAAACTGAATTATCATTTTTGGCATTTTGGCCCGAATCTTCAAAACAGATGGACCTGCCTTGACCGATAAATAATCAGCACGTCTTCTTATCAATAGGAATCATAAATCGGTTGATCCGTGTTCTCGAAATCGACTTGAATAATTAAAACATATTAGATTTGAATTAATGGGGAGACGTGCTGATTAGCGTTTGGTACAGGCAATTACGAAAAATGGTAATTGAGTTTCGATATTTCTTTGCAAAAAGTTCATAAATTTCGAAAAATTTCAAAATACAAAAAATGTGTTTTAGAAGTCTTTTTTTTTTCATTTTTCAATAAAATTTAAAGCGCTTTATAAAATGTAATTTTCAGTACGGGATGTTTCAGTAATTTGTCTTAAGGCACAATATCTTGAGTCACTAGTTTAAATTTTTTTTTCGATAAGCTTGGAAGTGCACAAATGCGTCATTTTAAGAGGGCTCGAGAACTGAAGAACATATATTTCTTAAACTTTCAGTTTGTTTACGGATCTTTATATTAGCCAAATTGCCAAATTTGATAACTTATTAACCAATTTGATTATTTACGTTCGGAGAGGGAGGCAAGGCAAAATAATAAATTTTAGTTATCGTTTATTTCAACCCAAATTTTGCATTGCAATCGATTGTTAATTATATTTCTTTAAATAAAAAATGTTGTTAAAAATGTTGATTATATTGTATAGAATTTTTTTCTCACTATCCAAATTTTGCCGCCCCCTAAAATTTTCCGCCCTGGGCAGTAGCCCCGATTGCCCCTACTGTAAATCCAGCACTGGGTAACCCCCCTCCTAACACGGTACTTCTTTAACACGAAATCGCTATAACACGAGAATTGAAACCATCCCCCTTCTGACAAAATCTTTGTGAATCATTCTTTCCCAGATTAAATTTAAAAAAAATTAAAATTAGTCAAATTAGGTCTAGCAATATCGAAGATAAGGGGCAAAAGATGCCAAAAATGTGATTCAGTTATGGAAATAATAAAATATATAAAAGATATTTCCATATATAAAAATATATTAAATTTTGTGAATATAAAACTTTAAAAAATGTGATGACCATTTGTTTCTCGCAAAATTCACCAGGCTCACTTGATTCCCACACAGTTTTTGAGAGAACGGAGCGTCCGATTTAAATAATTCAAAATACATTTTACTTTTATTGACAAAATAAAAACCTGATTAAATTTTTGGGAAGGCAGGTCCAGCGGTTTCGGAGACCTACTAAAAAGAGTAAACAAGGGGTTCAAAGCATCGCGCCTTAAGGCAAATTGCTGGAACTTCCTGTACCGTAACGAAATGTTTCAAAAATATTGAATGTTTTCGAATAGATTATTATAAATATTGTAACATTGTTATGAGAATTATATAAACCAAATTACAAAGTTAAAATTATTTGTTTGAAGTATATAAGTGTGCTTTTAAACGTTCTAAAGTACTTTAGCAAGGATAAAAATTAAAATCTGAATTATCTTCGATAAACAAAAAAAATTTTAAAAAAAATTTGTTTTTCCAAAAGCAATTGTTTTGATAACACAAGCGAAATTTTCAATTTCAAATCGAATGCTTAGTTCTCTCACAAACTACTCACAAACCAATTTTTGCACATTTTGCTCTTTATCTCCAAAACAGCTGCAAGTACCATCATTACGAATTTAATGTCTTTTAAATCATTCCAATCGGATGCCCGGTTCTCGCAAAAATCAATTTTCATTTTCTGCACTCTTTGCTTCGTATCTCCGAAACGACTGGGCCGATCTTTCTCAAAAACTAATCAGCACTATTCCCCATCAGTAGGAATCGATTGCTTTTTCAATCATTTGAAACGGTTGAGCGGTACTCCCGAAAACGTCGACAAAAAATTGTATCCACACACACATCCATTTTTTCTGAGGTATGCCAAAATATTCAGAAACCTTCAAAACGTGAAGATATGCAAAAATTTTCATTTTTGATTTTTGGCCCATTACTATAACTTACCCTACAGAAAGTTAACTAGTCGTGGTGTTTGACGTCGTGCCTTAAGGCAAATTGCTGGAACATCCCGTACCAAAAATTTAAATTTTTTATAAAAAACTCTTAAAATATTTTGAAAACTTTGAATAAATTAGATTTCTTAGAATTTTAGGAAACAATTGACTTTTTTGAAGAATTTGTTGTTTGCATTTTGAAAACGTTTGAAAATTTTGAACATTCTTTTTCAAAGCAATCGCGCTGCGACAAAATAATAAAGCGCCTAATAAGCCAGTGGTCGGGAAACTTTTGGAACCCCAACATGTTTTTGTGCAACCTATCACTACACCACAAAAAAAAATTAACTAATAATTGGAATCTGTTTGCAACATATTTCTGTATAACCTGCCACAATGCTTAGATTAACGGTTTGCTACATTGTTTGTTACTTCTGACGGAACCCATAGAAATATAAACAAAATTTATTATTGAAACTTATATTTGAAATTATTATAATTTATTATTGAAATCTTTATAAAATATATGATGATTTAAAGTGCATATGTGTAAATTAGCAAATCGTATTGTCTGGCAAAAACAAACCTTTCCTTCAGGAAGTTAATAAATATCTGATATCAGTACTACTTGATTACAAGCTGGCCAAGACAAGTATCGAATTCGGAACCAATAGTTGCTAATCCACATTATTAATACTTAATTTGGCAGATGTAACAATTGGCTTGATATCAATAAATTCATATTAGGTGATGTACAATGTATATTTCATTCTATTTTCATATGCATTACATTATATTGCATGCAGGAATATTTTATAATATAATTCCAAATATTTAACATCAGTTTAACAAATATGTTCAAATTTTGTTGATTTTTATCACACTTCCGACTATAAAGTGCCATGTGTCACTTTCATTTCTTCAATTGACTAAATCCTTTATTGCATATTTCTCATTTATGCTCTCTTACAACACAGCATGTGACGTTTCAGAGTACCTGATTGTGTGAATGTCCTATTGCATACATTGCATTCATGGGGACGTATTCCACTGTGTATGAGCATGTGAGGTTTCAGAGAACGTAATTCTTTAAATTTCTTATTGCATATACTGCATTCATGATGACGCACTCCATTGTGAATGAGCATATGACGTTTCATAGTACCTAATTGTCGAAATGTCTTATTGCATATACTGCATTCATGGGGACGTACTCCATTGTGAATCAGCATGTGACGTTTCAGATTACCTAATTCTGTAAACTTTTTATTGCATATACTGCATTGATGGGGACGTACTCCACTGTGAATCAGCATGTGCTGATTCAAATGACCTAATTCTGTGAATGTCTTATTGCATATATTGCATTCATGCGCGAATTCACCACTGTGAACCTGATAGTGTTTTTTCAAAGCAACCAATTCATTGAATGACTTATTGCAAAATTTGCAATCAAAGGAACGTTCTGCAGAATGTATATTCATGTGTATTTTCAACCCTTTGGCTAGTTTGAAAGTCTTATTACAGATTTCGCATTTGAAATGGCTCTCTTTGCTATTAGTAGACATGTGATCGACCATATGCTCTTTCAAATGATGTGATTGTGCAAATGATCGATAACAAATGTCACATTCAAAGGCCAATGTCTCGATTGACTCCTGTTTGACTTCTTCTATAATCACTTCGGAATTCATGAATCTTTCTAAACACGTTTTATCATCCTCAGTACATGATTTTGATTTAACAATAGCATCAGCATCATCAAAATCATCCTCAATTTCGTATTCAATTTCTTCTACTGAATATTCTGGTGGTTCAATTTTAATTGCCTGATTGTTCATAATTATTTCGTCTGACATTTTTAAATACTCTCACTGCTTTTACTCACAAAATATACACGAAAATAGTCGTAGGCTAAATAATAATCTACTTTAATCGACAATCATTTTCGAAATCATAGATAATTTCAACTATTGCACTTCAATTATTTCGGGCATTACATTCATTATTTGACATTTGAAACATAGAGTCTGCTTTTAGAAAGATGAGACACTTGCCGAATCGCTTTGTTATTTAACAAGTGGCGCGCCTTTTCAAATTTAATATCATAGATGAAAGAAGATTATATGTTTAGGATGTTTAATATACTCCTCTATTCATAAAAAAATTGCTAAATGCCCTTTTCCACTAGTCATTTGTAAAAATTACATCCAGATTTTTTCACATAAAAAATACTAATGTTTTATATTTGTTGAAAATATTTTTTTTTAAATATTTCACCATTTCAAAAAGCCGGTACAATTTTGCATAAGAGGAACTAAATATCCTTATTTATTATGGTCCGATTCTTTGAGGGTTTTGGACAGTGGCGTAACTAGACCCTCCGGGGCCCGTGGCAAAATGTGTATACGGAATATTTACTCAAATCAATGGAACGTTTTGGATTTAAATTTTTTTACTGTGCTCCAATCCGTATGAAATTTTGGAATTAGGTTCATCTTACTCTCAAGTTCAAAAAGTGAAAATAATTTAGACTCAACGGTGGATGACACCCATTCTCAGTGGTGTAAATTTAGTTGTTTTCAAAATAAAGATATCGATAGAAGAACTAATTATAAGAAAAAAATGTTTCATAATGTTTTTTAAAAAAGCAAATACTTTTCTTGCTACTAAAAATTCGTTTCTTGTTGGCGTTTTTTTTGCAAACATCTCCAAAAATATACATTCTAACAAAAATCATGTAATGAACAAAATTATATCAATTATAATCTTCATAAATCGGTGTTTTAAACGTGTCGTTGGAACAATATTATTATTATTCAAATCGGTTGATCCGCGTCGTTTCCGAAACCGTCGACGAAAAAATGTATCCACACATACAAACATACATCAATTTTTTCTGAGGTATTCCAAAATGTTCAGAATCCTTTGAAACGTAAAGATATGTAATATATGCCTTATATTTTGCAATTACTATAATTATAGTAACTATAACTATAGACTATTATAATAATCATCTTACTCGAGTAAGATATAGGCGAAGTTAAAAAGTTAACAATTTTTAATTAAGCCTTAAGACAAATTGCTGGAACTTTTCCAACCAGAATAAGATATTCAAAGAAAAAAATCAATAATTATAAATATTGATCAATGATTAATACTTTTTTTTTACTAATTTAGTACTAATTTGTAATGTTTTAGTTTTAGGAAATTCAGATCTTGAAAATTAATAGGATAAAATCAACGCAAGAAAATTATTGAGTGTGTGTTCATGGAATAATTATCTCTGTCATATGATCGTAGGAACTACATAGTCATCATAGATAAAACAAATAATGAGTATGTTTAGAGATAATGTTCACAAATGACTAATTTGTTCACAATGTTTTCAATTCAAAATTTGTTTACAATGTTTCTAAGATGTTTGGTTCTATTTTAGATATATTAACAGATGGAAGTGAGTTGAACATATTTAACGCAAGACTTAACTTTGCCAAGCCTGATTTAACTGAAGTTGCCAAGAGAGTTAAACATAATACATATTATGAATAAATAAATAATTATTTTTATAGGCTAACATTTTAAGGACTATCAAATATTAGTTTTCTAATGTTGCAACTATGTAATATGTAAATTTTGTATATTGTAAATGATATTATTTAATAAAATTACTAAATATCCGAAATTGATTCTATATTCGCAGGAAATTTAATTAAATAATTATGTAACATAAAAGACACCTACATGCATAGATAAGTAAACATAACTAGATCGCTATCTGAGGCCATTTGACATTACCGCCATTTTAATATTTTTAGCGATCTAAAGGAGGCAGCACTTGTTCAGTATATAAATCAACCGCTGGTATTATTCCTAGATATGGTTCGCATACGTAATTCAAAATAAGAAAATCTAAATAATTTCTTATATTGGAAATGAGAAAAAAATATACGAAGTACAAAATATATTTTCAAATATATCACAAACATTTTTACATAACAATTAAATTTTTTATAAATGTAATAATCAATATATACACAATAATAAGTATTATAATTTTACATTTATAAATAATTAAAAAAAGTATTCACAATGGTATGATAAATTTACAAGGAACGATCAATATGATTTACTTAATGATCAATAATATATAACAGAGATTGTGTAGTTCGGAATAACAAATTCAGAAGGAATCACAAATAATGCAAAAATTTAAAAAGTTAAAAAGTACAAATACTTCATAAACAAAAAATCATAAGAACATAATATAATAATATTATAAATAATATTTATATATATATAAATATATTGATATCAAAATTGAGAGTAAACTGAATTCCTAGGATTAAAACGTTATCATCAAAATTGCCATAAAAGATCAAAAAGTATCAACATTGTGTTTACTATGAACAGAAAAAAGTTTTATGCACGTGCAATTGTTCATCTACATCCACAATAAGAGATTTTAAATCAGAACTATTAACCCCACCTTCAGAAAAGTAAAAAGCAACTGGTTGCTTCCAACGATTCTTCACTCCTTTAATCATGAAAACAAGTGCATGATCCGGAAATAAACATTTTCTGCCATTTGCTAACTCTACAAAACCAACAATGTGATCCTTTTTACGATCATATGACAATTCTGAAGATAGTGATATTTCATCAAACATCAAAACACAGTATTTGCTACTCTCATACTTTTTATGAGAAATAGCTGAACTTAATTAAAAAGACACTCATTTATACCGCTATACAAAGGTATCTCTGAAAGCAACTTTCTCAATGTTTGAGGAGATGGCAAAATAAATATTTGTCTCCAAAAGTAGTAAGCCTTTGGAGACTTTTTATACAAACTTAAAGCAAGAATTTTGTCCTCGTCTGTGAATTTTCTTCCTTTCGGTCTTTTAGTATGCTCTCTTAATTGAGACAATATAAAATTTCTTGCCCTTACATTTAGTGTTTCCGGAATATTTGAAAACTTTTCAGAACATTGTATACTTTGTTGCAATTTATCCCTTAAATTATTACATTGTTTGTTAATTCTTCTTATCTCCAAGAACAAAATTTTGGATGTATCATACATTTTACACCTCCTGGTGTAAAGCAACGAAAAGAGTTAAAGCACTTCTACGTTTAATCAGTGAATACTGAAGCAATTTGCAGTTACCTCCTAGGACATCTATTAAATATAATAACATGTTTTAATATCACAATTGATTAATTAATTATTATTGCTGTAATTAATATAAAAAAATACCTTTCCGGAAAACTGGTGTCAGAATAGGTGACTGTTTTAACCCGCACTTGACAATCTTAAGGGTACTGCAAAAATCTTTTCTGAGGTTTTTAGGTCTCCATCTCCTAACTGAAAATATAAGATTAATTTGTCAGTAATTTTCTGCAAAAAGTATGTGTTCCATAAGTAAGTTCCATAATGCTCAAAGAAGCTAACAAAGGAAGCATATTAATGTATAAATTATTAAAAAAAAGGTAGAGTACCTGAGTTAAGTGAGCAACAATATCATGTAAAATTAATGTCTAAACAACTTGTATTTATCTACCTGAGATGGGATTAATATTCTTTGACAATCGGTATGTCTATGCTTTCACATTACATTTGTGAATCGACACACCAAGTTCTAAAATAATATAAGTTTTTTAAAATCTAACTATCAAATACATATATTAATTTTATTATTATTCTTACGGAATCTATGTTTATCCAGGAGACAATTCTCTTCTAGGTAAGGATTCCCAACAAATCGGTAGGGCATTAATTTTCAAATTTGTCTTCGAACTTTTTGGCAAATTTTCAACTTTACAAACATTTGTAAAGTGCGCATCACAGACATAACAACGTTTGCCACAATATAATGGAGTTAAATCGTCCATTAAAGGATTATTCGTCCTCTGCACCCAAATTGAAAACATCTAAAACATTTTCATTATATTTTTATTATACAAATTTATTATATAAACACAATACATCATTATATACATACCTGATCATTAGATGCCGGAAAGACATGCAACTTTATATTATTTCTGGAGTTACCACAATTTGGTTCACTGCACTTTGCCATATTAATTTGATAATAATTCCTTGAACACAATTAATTATAAACAAAATACTTCACAACGTAAATAAATGCTTCACTACGGCTTCACTATATAAGAAGGTAAAATGGCGATTAATTTCCGCTCAGCCATCTATTTTCTTTTCGATTAATGAGATTGAAACAAGTAGCGACATCTTTTTTTCGCTAAAAATATTAATCCTCGCCAAAACAGTGTAACGAGCATTTGTTCGGAGATAACTCCCCATGCCTACATGCTTTTTTATTCAATTTAGATACGTAGCAAAAATGCAACCGCGGTGTATTAGTGTGCAACGAAGCAGCCGTTACGTTCTTGCCCGCGAAATAGATACTTCTGTGTGCCTCCCAGGTTACGTACCTGGTTCGTGCGGACGTGCCAGCGTTACGTAACATCATGGCTTTGTTACGTTTTGTGGTTTACTGGGTAACAATTGTTTTAAATATTGTCAAATAGATATAATTATAATAGTATATGTTTTATCGATCATATTATATAGCGACGATCTTTTCGCATAAAACACTTGAAAATGTTTACGTTAACTAGAGATGCCAAATGAATTCATTTAGTATTAATTCAGTATTAATACATCTGAAAATATATTTTTCATTATAACACACATAAAATATATACATTTAAAAAATGAATTGTAAGTTTAAAATTTATATTTAAAGTGTAAAACTTTTTATATTTTTAAAAAATTTGACAAAAAAAAAAAATCTGAAAATTTTGATATTTGTTTAAACCGTACAAGTGAACTTTAAAAATCAATAATCTTGGTACCAAACCCAAAAAGTTGTGACAAAATTAATTCTAATTTTTAAAACCTTTATCGAAATCGTGGACAAAAAATTGTATCCAAACATACACACACATACACATAACACATACATTTTTCTGAGTTATGCTAATCAAAATGTTCAGTAGAGTAAGCTAAGTAATAGTAAGCGCAAAAAAATCCAGGGAAATGAAAGCCGAAGCGCATGGAAGCAGAAGTTTGGAAAGAAAAATATATGAAAAATAGAGGAGGGGGAATCACTTACTTGTGGTGGCTCTCACACTATGAACCTGCCTTCGAACAGACTACCATTTATTATTTATTATTATGTAACAAATGATTTGATATCAATAAATGCATATTAGGTGATGTGCAATGTATATTTTATTATATTTGCATATACATTACATTGTATTACATGCAAGAATATTTTATAATATAATTCCAAATATTTAACTTCAGTTTGATTGATTTTTATCACACTTCTGACTATGAAGTGCCATGTGTTTCTTTAATTTCTTCAATTGACTAAATCCTTTATTGCATATTTCTCAATTACTAGTTTCTGTGCTTAATCAGAGTGTGACGTTTCAGAGTATCTGATTGTGTGAATGTCCTATTGCATACATTGCATTCATGGGGACATATTCCACTGTGTATAAGCATGTGAGGTTTCAGAGAACGTAATTCTTTAAATTTCTTATTGCATTTACTGCATTCATGATGACGCACTCCACTGTGAATGAGCATGTGACGTTTCAGATTACTTAATTCTGTGAATGTCTTGTTGCATATACAGCATTAATGGGGGCGCACTTCACTGTGAATCAGCATGTGACGATTCAGAGTACCTGTTTCTATGAATTTCTTTTTGCATATATTGCATTCATGAGTATGTTCACCACTGTGAATCAGCATGTGTTTTTTCAGATTACCTAAACGTGTGAATGTCTTATTACAAATATTGCAGTCATGAGGATGTACTCTATCGTGATAGAGCATGTGGCTGTTCAGACTACCTAATTCTGTAAACTTCTTATTGCATATACTGCATTGATAAGAGCGTACTCCACTATGAATCAGCATGTGACGTTTCAGACTACCTATTACTGTAAATTTCTTATTGCATATACTGCATTGATGAGAGCAAACTCCACTGTGAATCAGCATGTGACGTTTTAGAGTACCTAATTCTGTAAACTTCTTATTGCATATTCTGCATTCATGGGGACGTACTCCATTATGAATGAGCATGTGACGTTTCAGATTACCTAATTCTGTAAACTTCTTATTGCATATACTGCATTCATGGGGACGTTCTCCACTGTGAATGAGCATGTGACTTTTCAGATTACCTGTTTGTGTAAATGTCTGATTGCATATACTACATTGATAGGGGCGAACACCACTGTGAATCAGCATGTGACGTTTCAGATTACATAATTGTGTAAATTTCTTATTGCATATAGTGCATTTATGGTGACATACTCCATTGTGAATGAGCATGTGATTTTTCATTTTACCTAATTGTGTGAATTTCTTATTGCATATATTGCATTGATGGGGACGGACTTCACTGTGAATGAGCATGTGACGTTTCAAAGTACCCGTTTCTATAAATTTCTTTTTGCATATATTGCATTCATGGGCGCGTTCATCACTGTGAACCTGATAGTGTTTTTTCAAAGCAACCAATTCTTTGAATGACTTGTTGCAAAATTTGCAATCATAGGAACGTTCTGCTGAATGTATATTCAAGTGTATTTTCAACCCTTTTGTTAGTTTGAAAGTCTTATGACAGATTTCGCATTCAAAAGGGCTTTCTTTGCTATTAGTGGACATGTGATCAACCATATGCTCTTTCAAATGATGTGATTCTGCAAATGATCGATAACAAATGTCACATTCATAAGCTGATGTATCGATTAATTCCTGTTTGACTTCTTCTTCTACAGTCACTTCGGAATTCATGAATCTTTCTAAACACGTTTCATCATCTTCAGATTCAGATTTAACAATAGCATCAAGAACGCCAAATTCATCCTCAACATCTAGTTTAATGCCTTCTTCTAAACATTCCGGTGGCTCGATTTTAATTGCCTGATTGTTCACAGACATAATTATTTCGTCTGACATTTTTAAAAAGTTTCACTGTTTTTACTCACTAAATATACACAAAAGGGCTAAATAATAATCTAGTTGAATTTTAGTTTAATCAACTCAACTTTAGTTTAATCTCTTTTTCAATATCATAAATGATTTCAACCATTATTATATTGTCTAGGATTTCAACTATTACGTTTCAATCATTTCCATTCCATTTTCATTACATTCAATTATTTGACATTTGAAGCATAGAATGCTGGTTTTAGAAAGATGAGACAAGAATCGAATCGCTTTGTTATTTAACAAGCGGCGCGTCCATGGCGCGTCTTTTCCAATTCAATATGGCTCATGCCGCTCATGGCTCTCTAAAGCCGGCCACAGACGTAACTGTATACTTGCGCAACTGAATGAATGCGCAACCAGGCGTATTTTCACAGTGCCCACAGACGACTCAAGTTTATATTCAAGTATTTGCGCAATCGCAAGCATATCACAAATTTCAACTAAAGCCGGCCACAGACGTAACTGTATACTTGCGCAACTGAATGAATGCGCAACCAGGCGTATTTTTACAGTGCCCACAGACGGCTCAAATTTATCTTTTTTGTTAATTTATATATTTACAGCATCAGAAGAGAATTCAAAGTGTTCAGAGGTCTAATTTAATAACTTTTAATTGTCGATAACTTCATAAACTTGTATTATGAATTCGGTACAAAGTAAAATAAAAACGGGACATGTGCTGCCACACGCGGCCAACGAATGAACTTGCCGACTTGAATGATTGCGCAATTAAAATAATCGAAAAGTGCTCATGCCTACTCGCTTGCACCAGTCTGTCAATTTGCGCAAAAAACACCCATAGACGCTACAGAACCCTACAGAATACAGGTGCAAGTCACAGGTTGCGCAGTTATACAGTTACGTCTGTGGCCGGCTTAAAGGATAAAACTCAACCATAGACTTTATTGTTATATACTATGCTTATATACATGATTCGTCGGTGATAATGAACTTGAATGTACTTGAATTCTTTTATCTATGAATGATTATTCGTCGGAGGGATGGGGGGCAAACATAGAACAAATGACCTTTTTATCGTATTAGTGTTCCGCTCCTGTGATAGAGGGTTTTACTGTTCCCAAATTCAAAACGCCGTTTCTCGGCCAACGCGCACATCAAACCCGCAGGACCATTGTACGGTTATACTTGTTTATCTATGGTACGGTGCTATTCGATAACAACCGATTACGAACGAATACTTCAGAAAAACAAAAGAATTAATAATGAATTTCAATATGGCGAAGTGTCACGTACCACAGTGTCGAAAAAGTGTTGAATTAAATACAGTTTATAAATATAAAAAAATTCTAGCAGGGTACTAACAAAAGCAGCATGCGTTAAGAACCTAGGCTGAAAAGTTATAGAGGATTTGAGGCACATTTGAAACAAAAAGAAAGTGATTCCAGAATTTCATTATTTATGTACCAGAAATTTTAATCAAGATTCATTGAAGATTTTTTTTTGGAAAAATAAGGGTCGGAGATGTTCAATTTTTTAAATTATTTATATTGTTTGTTGTTAATAACTGGTGCAATACTGTGAAACTATGTCTCTCAGGAAAATATATGAATGAAAATGAACAGGACCCCATAAAAAAGTAGCTCTCGAAAAGTACAAGAAAAGTCGCAAGGCCAATAAAACTCGACTGAGGCAGATAAAAACCCGTATATTTTTCTGCGAATGTTAGAAAAATCTCGTCTATTTATTATTAGTTATATTTTATTTAAATTATGTAAATATCTTTTATTGATATACTTTATAATTTATATTTAATTATTGCTTAAACATTAATTTTATTTCATTTTAAAAATGTTTTTAATATATATAAAATATATTTTTTATGAGTATGTTTTGTTATCATTTCACATATTAAAATTTCAGATTTATTGTAACAATCATAGATAAATAAACATAAAATTATCTTAGAATTAAACCCAAGGATTTGGATTTATCTAGAATTGAACCTAGGGGTAAATTTTCATGCTACACTCGTCGCGCCTCTATAGCAGGAGCAGAAAATTAAAATTAAAATAATCGAAAAGCGATCCGGTTTGCTATCTATTTATACTTGTTTATTTATGACTCAACCGTTTACTTATCTATGTTTACTTATCTATGGACTCAACAGTCAACAAATGTTTTTATTCATAGGCGAAAGAAGAGAAGAAGAGTATAGTTTTTATCCTAGACAATATAATAATATGGTTTTTATTATCATCTATACAATAAAGTAACATGTAATTATTTGTTAAACTAGTTATAAGTCTTATAATTTTGCCTGAAGACTCATTTGAGGTGGCACTTGAGAAAATGAAGGAAGCACTTGAATATTCAGACATAACATCTGATGCGGAGGCAAGAAAAGTACAAAGGGGAGTTCGTGCGAGAAAGGACCGAAGTTCCAGTGACGATTTGGATCTGGACTCCGAGTCTAGCATCTTGCTTCCAGCTCCTGCACCAACAACATTATCGAGTAGATGCTCTACGCCTGTTGCAATTCATTCAAACAGTAAGATCGCATACAATTAATTTTTTAATTAAATATTTATTATTAAATGTAAATCTTGCTATATGCATTCATTTTTACTTTATAGACTTCGATAACGGATTTATTGGACAGAGCAGTAAGTAAACCCGTAAAGTTATGTTATGTTGATATTATTAATCTAAGATTTTAGATTCCACATCAGTAGTTAATAGTCGACCAACGCCAAATGCAAGGCGTCTAATTAACACTTGTAAGTAATCTACTAAAAAGTATACTAATGTTACATATCATATCATCTAATATTATATTTAAGATTGTGATGATGGGAATAAGATGTTCGACCATGGTGCTGGGAGCAGCACAGAGCCCATGGATGGGTACAAAAGTGAGTTATTTCATTACATTAATTACATCAACGTTAATGTACATTATGAAGTTAAGACAACTTTAAAAACAACAGACTTGGAGAAATTAATTTCAAGATTGGATACAAAAACCACGCAAGACAGCAAGTTCCAAGCTGTAATGGACAGCATTAATAAGCAATGCTGCCAGTGTAAAAAGAAGAATGATTTGCCTGATTATACACTGGCCGTGTACAATAAATTTCCGGTGTCGACAGAAGCAGTGCTTCAAGATGTGGGAGCAGCTATTGACAGATGGGTCAATAGCAGAAAAATAGGTAAATATGATGTTCCTCAATGGATAAAATGGACAAATCAATTACATATACTGTTTCATTTATAGAAAGCACGCCTAGGACGAATTGGTGGCGTGGACTGTAAAAGCGCTACCATAACCCTTTTAAAGAAGGTATTTAAGGATGTGGTAGCCTAGGAGTACAGCTAGGCTGGAGGCATAGCCAAAAAGAATTTTTTGGCCCTCCTAATAGTAAAATTAATTATAGGTATTAATTAATACATTAAATGACTTACTTTAAACTATTTATTATTTAAACAAATATTGAACCAATAATGTTTTCAGATATTGTATCTGAACAACATCAGCGTGTGACGCAGAGCCAAGTTGAACAGTGTGTCGAAGGATGGCTGTGTCATGACCATGACAGATTTGTCCGGAATGCTACGTAAATTGAAATATATTCCAGATATTTCCAAAATGTCAATTAACATTTCTTATTATATAAAATAAACCTGTAAAACTATAGTTTATAATAATTCAAAATTTGTTCTTTCCAGTGCTTTAGAAGGTGGTGATGAACCCAATGTGAATAATGACAATGAAAATAATTAAAATAAAAAATGAAATAATTAGTTTGAATTTAATAATACTAGATAATAAGATAATGATAAGTTTCAAGACAATGATCACCAATGCTAAATCATTGTTGGTTAAGTTAGTTTAATTTAGTTATTTTTAGTAGTGTAAATAAAATACTATTTAATAAATATGTTACATATGGAATTGCAGTTTTAGTTCATTCAATATTTATAACTATATGGATTATTTATTACAAATACGCACGGAAAGTATGCAACTATATTAATTCTTAAATTTATTATTAAGAGTTTTCATTACAATACTTACGACTATTAAACATCAATCTTTTGGCAGCAGGTCTAGGTGTGTACTGTATCGATGGTGAAGTTTGAATACCTAAAATGTATTTTCAGATAAATTAGTATCAATTAAAAACTGAATTTATTTAATATTTTCACTTACTTCTACGCTGTCCATAAATCATTGGTGTGTTGTTGGTAACACACGGTACCTTAGGTAAAACCCACTGAGCCAAAATCCGTAATATTTATGTAATTTTTACGCAAAAAAGTTACATACTTATGTCATTTTTACGTAAGATTAATGTAAGATATGTGTCATAATTTCGCCTATTTTAAGTAATGTGGATTAGTAATATGGATTACGAAAATATTTCATAATAATACGTAATTTTTGAAAAAAAAATGACGTGGAGGGGCCTTTTTTACACACATACATAAATACATACATGCATATTCGTATATATGAACACACACACACATACACACATATGCGTATATGTGAGCACATACATTCATGAACTTAGGAATGCGTATACACATAGTATGTACATACATATATAAGTTATATGTATGTACATATACACACACACAACATATATATATATATATAGATATATTATATTAGATATATATATATATATACTCTCTGAAAAATAAAGAAAAAGCACATTTATATGGTATGTTTATTTTTTCGGATATGTACACAATTTAACATTAACAAATCCACAAAGTAATAAATAATATTCACAATTTTTATAAAATATGTAATTACATATGACATATTTATCAACATTTTCATGTCAAATGGAAAATATGATAAATGATAAGAGAAATGCAAATTTAAAATTAAACTCGAAATAAAAATCATCGAAGTATCCTTTACAAAGTCTTCATAAGTTCTTCACTAAATATTTCATATTATGTATATTATGTAATTAGGAATTGTATCTTCAGTTAAAACTAAATGTGGTATAAGTCTATGATGTCTTCTCTACAAAAGCATTCTCGATATCTATTTCATGGCCCATTTGTGATGAAGAAATGCATCTCGATATAAATTATTAGCTTTCGATTTTCACCTGAAATGAAAAAAATGGTAATAATTTCTATTTAACTTTTAATACATATGTTTTTTATATACTTACCCCAGCACAAATGGTTTTAAAAGGCCAAGTGATTCTGTTATAAATAATTTGTCACTGATTTTTTATTAACAATAAAATAATATTTAGAATATGAAGAATAGAATAAAAGTTATTTATATATCTAATTATTATTGGAAAAAAATTTAATAACACAGACGATCAATTTTTAGGTTAATGGAGCGTTTTAGAGTAAAGATTTAACTAATCATGTAATTAAGAGCCTTTAAAATACATATATTATGAACATATATTTTCACATATTTAATATCACTTTCACATTTAATTAGCAAATTAAAAATATTAATTAGACACTACAAACACAACACTTAATTCAAAACACATGGCGAATAGTCCCATTTCCCATAATGCATTCAGGATAACTTGTTAAATCTGGCATCATAGCCGGCTAGGGCGGCCGGCGGCCGGCGGCTGCCTCGCAGGATTAACGGTACTTCTGTCGCTTAAGGCCGTTCATTGGTTTGACAGTTCGCTCATGAAACGAAATATTCCGAAAAATCACGAGCTGTCGATCTTTATGTAATATATATGAAATAAAATCCTCATTTTTCTTACGTAATATTTTTTGCAGGCGAATTACGTAAAATTTTTGTAATTATTTC
The DNA here is from genome assembly GCF_003426905.1 of Ctenocephalides felis. Taxonomy (NCBI): domain Eukaryota; kingdom Metazoa; phylum Arthropoda; class Insecta; order Siphonaptera; family Pulicidae; genus Ctenocephalides; species Ctenocephalides felis. Next base: position 2,373,402 of record NW_020539727.1, read on the forward strand.
GTAATATCTGATTACGTAATGTAGATTACATATTTCTTACACTAAAATTACGTAATATTACGTAACTGGTTTTAGTGGTATACTATGCTCTAATATCTCAACTTTCTCTCCACTGCTGTGGTGAATTCTTTACGTTCACGTCTCTGGGTTTGAACCAGTTAACAGTCCCAAAATGAATATATTCTCCTGGGTTCATAACTTTCGATACTCTATCCTTCTTGTCTTTAAAAGTGTCCGAGAGTCTGTTGGTATATCTTTAAAACACTCATGATGCTTTTTTAAAAGCAGTGCCGATACAGCATTATGAAGAACCTGATATGTAACGCCCATTCTGCTAAAAATTGTTTTACATCGAAGACTTCTGGTATAACTTCTCCATTAAGGCTATCCTCAGAATCGGAACTGAAATATATATTGATCTTTAAAACATCATTATTATTATAATAATAATGATGTTTTAAAAATTAATATATATTTCAGTTCCGATTCTCCGATTTATAAATAATTATATATAATTAAATTCATAATTACTAGATTCTCATGTCATGAGAAGATGTCGCTCCAAAATTATTCTGATTACATGCTAAAACTAAAATATTTACATATTTTTATATTATCTTTACTCTAAATAATTAGATAAAATTTAATTTATATTACCTTGAGCGTGATGATCATTAAATTGCATTCCAAAATCATTCTGAGTACTGGCACTTGTTGAAATTTAACACGATGGACATCACTGTCATTTTACACTAGAAAGAGTTAATTCTTTCTTTTTTCCGCGGTTATTCTTTCGAATTCCCAATCACCCTCCTTCTAAAATGTCGGTCTGTCACAAAGCCAATGGATTTGCGAAATTTTCTAGTCGACATATTTATATGGA
>NW_020539727.1:2375284-2401277 GCF_003426905.1 Ctenocephalides felis
TCTACCTAACAATTTCCCAAATTTTCACGACGATCGGACGTATGATTTATGAATGTTTAACAATTACACGCACACATCCATACATACACTCATACTTTTTCCAACGTTGGTCTCATTAGATTCAGAATGGCTTGAAACGTCGAGAAAACATAAAATTAGCATATCGGATTTTTTGGCGAGAACATAAACTTCTCCTTCGGGAAGTTAATAATCCGTTTATATATGAAATGATACTAGGAAATAGGATTTCATATTATAGTAGTAGATGAATTTATGAAACTTTATGAAAATATTTTAAAACTTTAGGTTATCAAAAAATTATATATGAAATAACACTATAGTTTTTTATTAGATAATGAACGAGTTAAGATGTTTAATAGCTTTTCAGGTTTTTAATTTGACATTAAATTGCTATTATATTTTTTTATGTCATCAAATACTTTGAGTATAGTTAATTAGTCATAATTGGATTGGACAACTCCTGGGTTGCCATCCATTCAAAAATCCATAGAATAAAGTCAAAACAATTACTGAATGTCCTAAGTGTGACAGATTGCAATAGGAAAAAAAAATTAAATATTTATTTCTATAAATCGACTAGATGCAGATTTAATTGAGTTCATTCTTGTTGATGATTAATGCACAATATTATCCATGTAAAGTAATTAAAATAGTTAGATAAACAATATTGGTATTTTCTAATCACACAACCTCATTAAAGAAAACAAAACATTTGTTGAAAATAATTTGCAATCTTTACCTAAGTATAAGATAAAATTCTTCTATACAATAATATTGAAATTTTTGCATATACAACATTTTGCTTAATCTTAGTTTTATAATAATAATTCAATGCAATTTTCTTTAATAAAATTAAATCAAATATTTTATTAAACAAATTAATCAGAACACAATAAGATATTTTTTTAAACAATTTTATTATAACTATTTTTAATTTGCGACCAGAAAAAATAAAATATTGATATAAAAAGAAATAAACTAGTCAGGTGTGCGGCATCGTGCCTTAAGGCAAATTGCTGGAACTTCCCGTACCGTAACGAAATGTTCGAGGAATACTGAATGTTTTCAAATATATATTATAAAATATTGTAACATTGTCTCATATTATAGGAATTATATAAACTGAATTACAAAGTTGAAATTATTTGTTTAAAGTACAATAGAACTATAGTCGGAATTAAAAATAAAATCTGAATTATTTTCGATATACAAAAATTAAAAAAAAAAAAAGTTGAAACAAAATTTTTTTTTCCAAAATCAATTATTTTATTAAGACAAGCAGAAAGTTCTTTGAATCAATTAAATCGTACACTTAGTTCTCTCAAAAACTGCCATTTTTCACATATTGAGCTCCGTATCTTCGAAATGCTGGGCCTGCCTTTGCCAATAAAAATGATCTTTCAAATTTGTTTATAAATTTTAGTTGATATGATCAATAAATGGTATGTAAGAACAAATATGTATAAACTGTTGTTGTGTTATTTATGATTATAATAATATTACAATAAAATGGGTATAAAAAATATTAATAAGTTTATGATAGTGTTTTAACGTACGCAGAATGTTTAGATTATTTAAATTTGTTGGAATCTTAAAAGTTTTTTAGTAATCTTTAATTAAATTCTTATAATAATTGAATAACTTTTTCTAAAACTGTATTAGATAAAATACGACTAATAATTTAAACAAGATTTAAAGTTTGTTAAAAGCATAATTATAATTTGTAATGGAATATAATTATTATTTCTGCATTTACGAATAGTTATAATAGTCGAATTACAATTTGATGCTGAATTTTAAAATGCATTAAATTTTGAGTTCTATAAAATTTATAAACTGGTGGTGCATGGTATCGTGCCTTTAGGCAAATTGCTGGAACTTCTCAAACCGTAATGAAATATTCGAAGAATATAAATGTTTTTAAATATATTATTATAAATACTGTAACTTTTATTATTCATATTTTATAGACATAATAAAAGAGTTTATAAGTTGGATTTATATAAGTTTACGTAAAAGTTAATGAGCAAAGCTTAATCAAGCGGAGTAAGAATTACAGGACATTATCTCATATTTCTAAGAAATATATAAACTCAATTGCAATGTTAAAATTATTTAATCCAAGTATATATTGAGTTTTAGATTTTTTTTCTAAGATATGACAAAAAACTATAACTTACCCTACGGGAAGTTAATAATATTAAGCATTAAATCCACTGCAAATAATTTAAATCATAGTTTATAAAATCCTAAATGAAATGGAAGTATTAAGCTAACATATAAGTAATAAATAAATTCTAGAGTTTCTGTAAAGAATAATGTAGGTTTGGTTATAACAGAAAACCTTGATTCAGATTTGATAAATGCAATACCACATGTATATCACAAAATCAGTTTACTTTTTTGGTATAAAAAGCTATCAAATATTAGAGCGTAGTTTTCACAGTTGAGATTAAATAATCTATGTAAAATTATATATTATCGATTTAAGAATTTAATGCATCTGTTGAATAAAGTCAATCAAGAAAAAAAAATGAATTAAATTACAATTCAATTGATAAATTAATATCTATTTACATAATAATTTAGATATATATATATATATATATATATATATATATATATATATATATGTATATGGATGCTATTAAAATCGCCATTATGCTTATTATTAAAATATGCAAAAAATAAAAAAAAGAACTACTATGATACGTGAGTGAATGATATTTTAATATGCCTTTAAAGTAGTTAAGAAAATAATTTTCATAACTTTAACATTGGCCAATTATATTAATTAAATATTGAAGCATTATCATAATCATGCGAAAATTGATGAAATATATAAATTAGTATTATGTCGCCAATGGCTTATAGGTAGTTAATGTAAAGTTACTGACCAATGAGATAAAGTTGTCATAAATAAATAATTCAAAGACATTGATACCATAGAGGTAGTTCTCGTTTGTTCTAATTAAATAAATCAGGATTATGTTATTAATTACAGACTTGATTCACAACTAATCTAGTGGGGTGTGTGGCATCGTGCCTTAATGCAAATTGCTGGGACTTCCCGTAACGTAACGAAATGTTCGAGGAATAATGAATGTTTTCAAATAGATTATTATAAATATTGTAACATTGTCTAATATTTATAAGAATTATATAAACTGAATTGCAAAGTTGAAATTATTTGTTTAAAGTATATTAGAACTTTAGTCAAAATTAAAAATAAAATCTGAATTATTTTCGATCTGCAAAAAAAAATTCTTTTTGAAAAAAAATGAATTTTTTTTCCAAAATTAATTATTTGTTAAACAAGCAGAAAGTTTTTTGAATCATTTAAATCTGACACTTAGTTCTCTCAAAAACTGCCATTCTTTGCACATTTAGCTCTGTGAAATGGCTGGGCTTGCCTTTGCCAAAAACTAATCAGCACATCTCCCTATTATATCAATTGGACTCGAATGTTTTTGAACCATTCAAACCGGTTGATCCGTGCGATCGAAAACGTGGACGAAAAATTGTATCCATACATACATACACACACACACAAACACATCCATTTTTTTTGAGGTATGCCAAAATGTTCAGAAACCTTCAAAACGTCGAAAAATGCAAAAAATTTCAATTTCGATTTTGGACGATTACAATAACTTACCATACGGGAAGTTAATTAATCCGTGTATTCATAAGCAAATGCAAAGTCATCATTAGACATTTCACGTAAAGATGTATGTATAAAAATACTATTATTTTGTTACTGACTTTTAAATTTAAATGTATTTAATTAGCCTTGTCAACAGATAATGACTGCATCAATACTGAAAGTTTCTTGAATTTGTTCAAAAGCAATTGCGAAAAGATATTTGAAGAATTTACCATACAGTGAATTATTGAGAAAAACATTAATTGAGATAGTAAATTCAAGATTTACTCAAAGATCTGGCAGAAATAGAATTGAATTAAGTATGTATTTATATGTAGTAATATTCATAAAAATAGGTTGTAGCTAGAAATAATTATACAAAAGCTAGTAGTAGTTAGAATTAAATAACTCGAAAATTGCAAAAATAAAAAATCCTGATTGATTAATAAGCATATTTGTGGTGCATGGTGCCTTGAGGCAAATTGCTGAAACTTTCTGATGAAAACTTTGAAAGAAATAGATTTTTGAAAATTGCATAAGTTTTTGAAACGATTGATTTTTCTTAAACAGTCGCGCTGCATAGCTGTTTTATTGACAAAATATCAAAGCGCATAAGCGCCGCTTTGCAGTCTAGGGGTTAAACATTATAAATCTTCGTACGGAACCCGTGAAAACGTAAACAAAATGTATCCTTATTATTAAAACTCCATAAAATATCTGATAACTTTATGTGCATATGTCATTTTTGCCCGCCAAATGACATTTTTTTACTTTTTTACTGGATATCTGAAACCTCTAGACCTGCCTTCGCAAAAATTTAATCCGGTCTTCAATTGAAATGTTTTTTGAATCATTCAAATCGGATGCTCCGTTCTCTCAAAAACTGAATCACCATTTTTGGCACTCTTTGCCCTGCATCTTTGAAACGGTTGGACCTGCCTGGTCACAAAGTAATCAGCACCTCTGACCATCAATAGGAATCGGATTTTTGAATCATTCATCATTCAAATCGCAAAATTTGCATCCGCACATATGCACAAACTTTCTTTAAGGTATGCCAAAATGCTCAGAAGGGTCTTTTCGAATCACTCTAATCGGATGCGCTGTTCTCCTATGTTTTGCACTTTTTGTTCAGTATCTTCGAAACCGCTAGACTTGCCTTCACAAAAATGTAATCAAAAATAAAAATGTTTATTTCAAAGATTTATGAACATTTTGGTATATCTAAATAAGTAATTGATATATGTGTGTGTTCGGATACAAATTTTCGTCGACGATTTCGACGAACATGAATCAACCGATTTGAATAATGTAAAAAACGTTCGATTCCTATTGATGGGGAGACGTGCTAATTAGTTTTTGATAAAACAGGTCAGCGTTTCGGAGATACAGAGCAAAAAGTGTAAAACATTGGATTAGAATTATTGAAAAAATTTGAAAATTTGATTCGTATTGATTGAGTAAATAATCATAACACTTATGCGAAGGCGGGTCCAGCGGTTTTGGAGATACGGATGCAAGGAATGAGAGAACGGCGCATCCGATTAGAGTGATTCTAAAAGCATATTGCTTGTGTCAATGGTGTTAAGAAATAAAGTGCTTATTTTTTTCGTTCTTATAGATAGAGGTCGTCGGCCAAATATAAGCTCTTATATTAGTTAGATTTATATAAAACGACGATGAAATTTACAGTATTTATAATAATTATTAACTTCCCGTAGTGTAAGTTATAGTAATCGCAAAAAATCGAAATGAAAATGTTTGCATATCTACAAACATTCGATTCCAATTGATGAGAAGACGAGCTAATTACTTTTGGTGAAGACAGGTCCAGCCGTTTTGCAGATACGGGGCAAAAAGTGCCAAAACGGTAACTCAGTTTTTAAGAGAACTGAGCGTCCGAATTCAAAAGACATTTTATTTGTATTGACGAAATGAAGACCTGGTTGAATTTTCAGGAAAGCAGTTTTAGCGGTTTCGGAGATATAGTATAAAAAGTAAAAAAAAAATGCCATTTGGCGGTCGAAAATGATCATTAAACATATGCACATCAAATTATCAGATATTTATGGAGATTTTAATAATGTTTATAATTTTGTTTACATTTCTATGGGTTCTGTAACGTCGTTTGCACGTTCGATATTTTGTCTCCATTAAGCTAAAGCAGTGGGATTGCTTTGAAAAAAGTTCAAAATTTTCAAATTATCTTTAACATTTCTTGCCAAAAGTTTTTTTTCCAAAAGTTCAATTTTTTCAAAAACTTAAAATTTTCAAGAATGAAATTTTTTCAGTTTTTAAAAAATTAATATTTTTTAAAAAAATTCACGGAAAGTTCCAGCAATTTCCTTAAGGCATACACCACTAGTTTAATATGAAATAATCAATTATCACCCTATTGCCATTTATCTCGAGTTACGTACCGAAATGACGCCTGGCTAAAGACACGACTTGCTAACCGTTTAGCGTAATGTTGCGCAGTAGCTCCCTATAATCATCCGGCGGGCAAACAAGATGGATATAATGATTTATCCCGTGCTCGTAACAAAGACAACAATATCTATATCAATTGGATCCTGCACCATGCACCGAGTGCGAACGAGACGAGGAGATAGAAGTCGACCGGCGAGAGCGAGAGGGAGCGAGAGAGAGTCGGATACTTAGAGAGCCGCGGAAGTGATATATCCATGTTCAGAGGCCATAACAGAAGAGAGTGAACTGTATAATATAAATATCTATGGGCGCGTGGGCGCAAAAGGGACTGTAATTGTTGTATTTAATAATAATCTCGATGCGATGCCGGCTCAAAAGCGGAGGGAGTAGACGGGGCGCCGATAAAATTGAGCATGCTGATAATTAAGCTTTTTATTTGATTTTTTGACACGTAAAAGTTTCAGCAAGGTACGAAATTTGTCAGTTATTTTATATTTAAATTGGTTGTGATTTCTGAAATTGTTATAAAATGCCGTTTATAACATATTTTAATCGTTACATACCATGGATGCTACAGCATCCACGCCAAGCATTTCCCTTCCATTAAACACAATTAGCTTGCCCAAGATAATTAGTGACTACTGCAAAGAATAAACTAACTAGTGGGGTGTATGGCATCGTGCCTTAAGGCAAATTGCTGGAAATTCCCGTACGTGTAAAGAAATGTTTTCAAATAGATTATTATAAATATTGTAACATTGTCTAATATTTATAAAAATTATATAAACTGAATTCCAAAGTTAAAATTATTTGTTTAAAGTATATTAGAACTTTAGTCAGAATTAAAAATAAAATCTGAATTATTTTCGATATACTGAAAAAAACTAAAAAAAAATGATACAATTTTTTTCCAAAATCAATTATTTTGTTAAGACAAGCAGAAAGTTTTTGGAATCATTTAAATCGGACGCTTAGTTCTCTCAAAAACTGCCATTTTTGCACATTTAGCTCTGTATCTTCGAAATGGCTGGGCGAAATTGCCAAAAACTAATAATCACTTCTCCCAATCATTACTAATTGAATGTTTTTTCGATCATTAAAATCGGATGCTCCGTTTACTCAAAAACTCGATTTCTATTTTCTGCACTCTTTGCTCCGTATCCCCGAAACGGCTGGACCTGCCTTTGACAAAAACTAATCAGCTCTTCTTCCTATCGATAGGAATCGAATGTTTTTTTAACCATTCAAGTCGGTTGATCCGTACGCTCAAAAACGTGGACAAAAAATTGTATCCATACAAACATACACTTACACACACACTTCCATTTTTTCTGAGGCATTTCTGAGACTAATATGTTCAGAAACCTCTGAAACGTAAAGATATATAAAAGAATCAGCCTGTTATTACCTCGCAGGTACAATAATTACAAAAACGTAAGGTTATATAAAATTAAATTCACAATAATTGACTTTAAAATTCCAATGCTATAACATTCAATAAAAATTAATGCTATAGCATCTATTTCTGCCAACGAATTAATGCACTCTATTCATTGCTATTAAAAACGTGAATCATATGATTTTTCACTTTTCAAAAACATCAACCAAAAACAAGAGAGTATTCGACGATTCTCGGCAACGCTCATTGTGTGACGTCACTGTCGCCTTTTCATGTTTTGACATATTTTTGCTCTTGTCCATATGTATAAGATCTACGATTTCAATGTATATTTTATTTATATTTTTTGACATTCACTAATGTTATATATAAAAATGGAGCTCTCTTTCAAATGTCCAAATAAAACTCGAAAACGGCTAAACCGATTTGACCAGTCTTAGTCTTGAAAAATTTGTGCCAATCCAGAGATGGTCGGAAAGGTGAGATATTATTTCAAAATTGCGTAGAAACTTTACATTTTTAATTTGAACATTTTGTAGAAGCGCAATTTAAATAAAACAATGGACGGTGGCTAATACTTGAAATGTCAAACGTTTTTGACAGATGATGTTCAATTACGTTTAATAGAATGTTTTACGTGAATATTATTTAATTATGATTAAATTGCAGCAAGTAGTTTTGTTTGTAGTTTTATTTACATACAAAAACGTTAGTAAACGGGCCGCAAGTGTTACTAGAAACTCAAAATATCAACTTTTTTGAAATGTTAATATGAAAATGCACTTTTTAGCATATTTTTCTCAAACACGAAGCTCTGAAAGATATCATTTGTATCATAATTTACTCATTGGTTTTTATAAAACATTTTCTAGGTTATATTTATTTTTTATTTATGTTATTTAAATTCAGAACCTAAATTTGGTATCGATCAAATGGACATTTTGTCGAATAACATTTTCTCAGTTATAATTTCCCAGAATTTATCGAAGAATGGATAGTGATATATGAAGGTCCGGGGTTAAAAAGGTCCACCGCCGATGTGTCAAAAATCAGTGAACTTAAGCATTGTTTAACAACAATATTTGAAAGTAGAGGAAAAAGGATGTATAGCCATCTATAACCTTGATTTAAAGACTTTGCTATCGGGAGATAAACGGTAATCTTTGAAAATCTATAAGGAAAGTATTTTCTTCAGTTGGTAGTTTTTTAGCATTAGTTAAAAATGTAATTGTTTTGTAAAATACCTTTGAAATTAAAATAAGACATTAAACCTGTTTGCCACCTGGCCGTTACAAGTTACTCCGCCTATAGGGTAAAAAAGTCTAGATAACAAATTTTAAAATTGACAAATTTTAAACAGCAAAAAAGCACCTTTCTACAATGATGAAGTAGCTGACAGCTTTACTGAACGTAGTCAGGTAATTGTTCGTTTGACATGTGTTATTTGTTGTGATATATTTGGTTTGATTTATATAATATTTTTAATATTTGCTCAAAGTCAAATTGGACCTTTGTGCATCGCCCTGCTCTACATATATAGTTTTTATTAAATTTACTTTAATTCATCGAATGTTACTTGAAACTTCTCAAGAGTAATCAATAAGTCGAAAGACCAAAAAGACTTGGATTGGATTATACCATGTTTTCTATAGTAAGTGTATAAAACTTCCAGTTTGATTGTATTGACAAAATATAGACAAACTAATGGGGTTTATAATACCTCATTGTATATAGCATTCAAATAACACATCCTTATACACTTAAATTATTAATATTTTTGATTCTCTAGAAATTGTTTAGAATATACCTTACTTAGCAAAACAACGTTTGCCGGTTCAGCTAGATTGAAATAAAAACCGTCAAAATTTATAGGAACTTTATTGTTTTAAAATAATCAAAGTATTATCAATGGTTAATTTTTTTTTAGTTTACTCAAATCATACCAGCCGTCGTTCTAAATAACAGAGAGAGAGAAGGAGAGAATAAAAGATTCTTGTGCTTGTTTATTATATAGCTTTATTATGTGATGATAGTAAAATCGATTGCGCCAACATTCATTATTTTACTCTCACTTGAGATATTTAACTCATTTTTTCGATGGCAATTCATTGAAAGCGTTTTATATTAAGCATTCAATTCATCGTGTTGGGTAGAACTAGAACACTGAGGACTTGGGGTAGTGAATATATTAATAGAATAAAACATTTTTATTGGTATTTAATGAATTTAGAAATGTAAACAAAATTTATACTTATTATTAAAATCTCTATGAAATATCTGATAATTTGATGTACATATAATATGTATGATGATCATTTTTGACCGCCAAATGGCATTTTTTGTTACTTTTTTACTAGATCTCCGAAACCGCTAGACCTGTCTTTCTAAAAATTTAATCAGTTGTTCATTTCGTCAATACAAGTAAAATGTTTTTTGAATGATTAAAATCGGACACTCTATTCTCTTAAAAACTGATTTACCGTTTTTGGCACTTTTTGCCCCGTATCTTCGAAACGGCTAGACCTGCCTTTGCCAAAATCTAATCAGCACGTCTCCTTATCAATAGGAATCAAAGTTTTTTAAATCATTTAAATCGGTTGAACTGTGTTCTCAAAATCGTCGACGAAAACTTGTATCCTTACTTAATTGTAAGGTAAGCCAAATGTTCAAATGTTCAAATCTCTGAAACGTAAAGATATAGAAAAAATTTCATTTTCGATTTTTTTGCGATTAATTTTATTTTTTATTTATTATTTGTTTTTATATTTTAATTTTATGTGTTTTTGCTTACTCGTTTTATTACAAAACAAGTTTATTTTTTTGGTATGAACTTGTTAAATGATGGCACAAGTACAGTGTCAAAACGTAAAAGTAATAATAAATAATTAGGGTTACGAGACAACCCGTATCATGATTAAACATTCGAGTAATAAAAATAATCAATAATCAAGAAAAAACAAGAAAAAATTATCAATGATTTAAAATTATTCACAAAACTTTAAATTATCATAAATTATTGATATAGCATGGCGGTCAAAATTGTAACACAACTAGCTGTAAGTGGAATTCTGTCTTGAGGCAATTATGGCATCGTGCCTTAAGGCAAATTGCTGGAACTTCCCGTACTGTAACGAAATGTTCGAGGAATACTGAATGTTTTCAAATAGATTATTATAAATATTGTAACATTGTCTAATATTTATAAAAATCATACAAACTGAATTGCAAAGTTAAAAGTATTTGTAAAATATATTAGAACTATAGTCAGAATTAAAAATAAAATCTGAAATATTTTCGATATATGTACAAAAAACTAAAAAAGAAAAAAAAATGGAACAAATTTTTTTTTTCAAAATCAATTATTTTGTTAAGACAAGCAGAAAGTTCTTTGAATCATTTAAATCGGACGCTTAGTTCTCTCAAAATCTGCCATTTTTTACATATTTAGTTCCGTATCTTCAAAATGGCTGGGCCTGCCTTTGCCAAAAACTAATAAACACTTCTCCCAATCATTACTAATTGAATGTTTTTTAGATCATTCAACTCGGATACTCCGTTCTCTCAAAAATTCGATTTCTATTTTCTGCACTCTGCTCCGTATCTCCGAAACGGCTGGACCTGCTTTTGCCAAAAACTAATCAGCTCTTTTCCCTATCAATAGGAATCGAATGTTTTTTGAACCATTCAAATCGGTTGATCCGTACGCCCGGAAACGTGGACGAAAATTTGTATCCATACATACATACACACACACACACATCCATTTTTTCTGAGGTATGCCAAAATGTTCACAAACCTTCAAAACGTCGAGAAATGTAAAAATTTTCAATTCCGATTTTCGGCCCATTACAATAACTACGGGAAGTTAAAAACAGATTAGAACTAGTGATGTGCCTCGTGCCTTAAGGCAAATTGCTGGAACTTCTCGTACCGTAATGAAATATTTGAAGAATATTAAATGTTTGCATATAGATTATTGTAAATACTGGAAATTTATATATATTTACAGAAAAGTAAATATACAAAACTCAATCAATTAAATTTAAAATAAAAGCCATTGTCAAATATTTATAAAAATTATATAAACTGGCAAAGTTTAAGTTATTCATTTGAAGTATATTAGTGAGCTATAGAACTTTAGCTAGAATTAAAATTAAAATCCGATTTATTTGCGATATTCAAAAAAAAAAGTTTGAAAATTAAAAAAAAAATTAAATTTTTTTTCCCAAAAGCAATTGTTTTGTCAATACAAGCAGAAAGTTTTTTGAATCATTCAAATTAATAATTACATCAAACAAGTTTCAACAATAAAATATCTATGAAAAAAGTTGTAGGGTAGGGCGGGGCACAAAGGTCCAATTTGTCTTCGAGTGAAAACCTAATAACTAGCAACTATCTGATTATGTTCAGTCAAACTCAAAACTAATTCATCATTGTATAAGTATGTTTTATTTCTATTTTCAAAAATTTGTTACTTAGTGTTTTTTACATCATAGACGGGGTAAAATGTTCGAGGAATATTAAATGTTTTCAAATAGATTATTATAAATAAATATTGTAACATTGTCTAATATTTATAAGAATTATATAAACTGAATCACAAAACTATCTATTTAAAGTATATAAGTGAGCTTTAAAACTTTAGCCAGAATTCAAATTGAAATCTGAATTATTTTCGATATACAAAAAAAAATTGAAATAATTTTTTTCCAAATGCAATCGTTTTGTCAACACAAGCAGAAAGTTTTGAATCATTCAATTCGAATGCTTATTTCCCTCAGAAACTGCCATTTTTTGTATATTTAGCCCTGTATCTTCGAAATGGATGGACCTGTCTTCGCCAAAAACTAGTAGCCATTTTTCCCAATCAATTCTAATTCAATGTTTAAATCATTCAAATCGGATGCTCCGTTCTCTCAAAAACTCGATTTCTATTTTTTGCACTCTTTGCTATTTATCTCCGTATCAGCTGGACCTGCAATTGCTAAAAACTAATCAGCGCCTCTCCTTATCAATAGTAATCGAATGTTTTTTGAACCATTTAAATCGGTTGAACCGAGCGCCCGAAAACGTGAACGAAAAAATGCGGACACACACACACATCCATTTTTTCTGAGTTATGCCAAAATGTTCAAAAACCTTCAAGACGTCGAGAAATGCAAAAACTTTCATTTTCGATTTTCGGCCAATTACTATAACTACCCTACGGGAAGTTAAAAATACCTAACTTTATTTGTTTCTGAGATATTGTTCGTGGATCTTTAAGCCCCGCTGTACCCTATATGTACCTATAGAGTAAACCATAAATTGTTATATCCTATAGCAAGAGTAATCCAACTTGATATTATAATTCATGTCAATTATGATTAAGCTCCAAATGTTGTGAACTATTAGTTGTAGTTGTAATATCAATTTTGATCACTTAGTAATCCTTTGATATAATATACATTAGGTAAACTGTCAATTTAGACAAGAAGACATTTATTCATTGAAATACTACAAGCATTTAATGGTAATTTTTTGTGTTTCGTGGATCCTTTACAGCAACGTTACAAAGTATTTAAAAACAGATTTCTTGGTATTAACAGTGTCAAAATATGACAATATTATTTATGTGTGTCTGTATTCTTGAATGTTTATGGTCAAATTGTCGAAAAGAAAATTATTAAATTATTGGTAAGTTAAAATAATCGCAAAAAATCAAAAGTGAAATTTTTTGCAGAGGTTTCTGAACGTTTTGGCATACCTTAATAAAAAAATACAATAAAAATTTGATATATTTTATAAAATAATTATTTACTTAGGAAAAAGAACCAAGAAAAGTTGGAGTGTGGGCTATCTTGAAGTTAATATTAAGAGCTAAAATTTTCAGAGGATTTTTTTTATCAATTTGGAACCATTTGAGCCCTTGGGTGCGAAGAAAGTCGAAAATGTCCATATTAAGGACCATCCTAATATATATATATATATATAATATATATATATATATATATATATATATATATAGTGTACTTCTAGATTTTCGTCGGTATGTGTATTTAATCGATTGTTTGCGGTGCAATGCGTGGGTGCCTTGATTGATACTAATTTTGCAAAGCCTTCTAAAACGATTTAACAAGATGTAATATTATAATGGATTATACGTAATATTCTATAATTATGATCAGCAATTACTTAATTCCACTCGATAATTATAGAAATTAAAATAGATTCTTAAAATAAATGCCTACCACAAATAGAAAATGTATACTTGAAACACATTAATATGAAACACCGGATAATTATATATATTTAAATAACTGGTAGGCTTTATGATGCTTTTATTTGATGGACTTTAATTATTTTTTTAAATATGTTTGATCTGTTTATAATATACTAATGCAATTATATTCACCTGAGTTCGTGTAATATAATATAGGTCTAAAACATAGGTTCCCAAACTTATTTGTGCCGTGGACCCCTTGCGATATTTTTCGTTTTGTCATGGACCCCCTGTATTATGGTTTATCCGGGACAGTTCCGGGTTTTGATTCGGGTTTTTTTCAAAATCAATATTTGTATCGGATTTTTAAAAAGTAGAGGTTTAAATCTTAATTAAAATTTCCTTGATAAAATTTGTTTTTTCTTGATTAAAATTAAATTACAACTACCTATCAAATCTAATTATGTGAATCAATGTGTTTTTTATCTCTTGTAAAACGTTATGAATGAGAAAATTGCTGAATACAAAATTCCAAAAGCGAATTTAATTTCATAAAATTAAAAAAAATGAAAACAAACAAGTGAATAGTATTTTTTTCAAATTAATTATGAAGAAAATTGAACAGAGTTTTATAGAAGTCTCAAATGCGAAATAACATATAGATTAAAAATATAAGATATAATATAAAAGCATAGTTTTTGATTGTACCATATAATCGAGTTAGAAATCTTACTAATAGTCCGCAATTGTAATTTGATAATATATTTTTGAGCAAACTGTTTTTTTATTGTATTTTTAAATGGTATCTTTTTACTACGTAACATATATTGTTTGTTATTTGTGATACTATTAACAGATCGTCCTGTGCTCAACTTAATATACCTATCGAGTAACAAAATTAATTTAAAATGGACTTGTTTAAATGTTGTGGTTGGCAAAATGAATTTAAAATGGACGAGTTTAGTTTCAAAACTTGTAAAAAATAGCGGCTTTAAAATTATTTTTAATACATCATCAAGTTGATCATATGTTATTTTAGAAAATACGCTTTACCAACTTAGATTAAGCAAATTTGATTTTTAACTTCCCGTAGAGTAAGTTATAGTAATCGCAAAAAATCGAAAATGAACATTTTTATATATAGTATAATAATTTTTGCGAAGGCAGGTCTAGCGGTTTCAGAGATCGAGTGAAAAAAGTAAAAAAAATGCCATTTGGCGGTCAAAAATTATCATTAGGCAAATGCATATCAAATTATCAGATATTTTATAGAAATTTTAATAATAAGTATGAATTTCGTTGGCATTTCTATGGGTTCCGTATCAATGCTGATCCGTTAGACTGCGATTCGGCGCTTACGCGCTTCAATATTTTTTCTCTCAAACAGCGACGCAGCACGATTGCTTTCAAAAAAAGTTCAAAATTTTCAGAAAAATTAAAAGTACATATAAAAAAATTTCGAAATATAAAAAAAATCAAATTTTTCAAAAAAGTCTTTTGGATCATTCAAATCAGAACAATAATGTCACAGTTTTTCATTTGAAAATATAGATAGCAATAAGTTTCCAAGTAAAAATAGCCCTCCTCTGACATTGATGGATTAACAAAATATTCATCACAATTACAGAAATTTTAATAAATTCATCACCTAGAGATAGGACAACCGTTTGGGTTGCCATCTACAAATTGAAGAAGTCAATACCACATTTCGTAGACCTCGTTAACTTCTGGTTGAGTTGGAGGATATTCTTATGATTAGTTTAAAATGAGATTGTTCTTCCTTAATAAATAATTATCCACACCTAATTATCCAAATAGTGTTACACGGACTAGAACTAGTCCCGGTTTGATACCTGCCTCGGACAACCTGATGTCAAGCAGTAATGACACGGGTTTTTACTTGAAAATATAGATAGCAATAAGTTTCCAAGTAAAAATAGATCTCCCCTGACATTGATGCATTCATGAAATATTCATCACAATTACAAAAACTGTAATAAACTCATCACACTGAGATAGGACAACCGTTTGGGTTGCCATCTATGAGCTGAAGAAGTCAGCACAACAGTTGGTGAATATTCTTATGATTAGTTGAAGATGAGATTGTTCTTCAAGTGAAAAAATAACAAGTATCACACACAATTACAAACAGGCAATCGTTTTCAATTGTCAGTGTTGGAGTTTGAATAGTTTGTGTCATGTTTGTATGTTTCTTTGATATAATTTGATATGTTTGAGTTGAATTTATTGCCAGGACAGGTCGGACATTGATTTATTTGCGAGAGTAAAATGCCCTCACCATTCGATGACGTTCTCCGCATGCCTCCCATTGGATTTAGCATATCGCACAGGGACGAACTCTATCTGATGGTATAGTAATAAATCATATTATTATTAACTACCCGTAGGGTATCTTATAGTAATGAGCCGAAAATCGAAAATGAAAATTTTTGCGTTTCTTCACGTTTAGGAGGTTTCTGAACATTTTGGTATAGCTCAGAAAAAATGGATGTGTGTGTGTTTTGTAAGTCCGCATTTTTTCGTCCACGTTTTCGGGCGCACGGATCAACCGATTTGAATGGTTCAAAAAGCATTTCATTCCAATTGATAGGGAGATGTGCTTATTAGTTCTTGCAAAGGCAGGTCCAGCCGTTACGGAGATACGGAGCAAAGAGTGCAGAAAATAAAAACCAAGTTTTCGAGAGGACGGAGCATCCGATTTAAATGATCCAAAAAAATTCAATTTGTAATGATGGAAAGAAGTGTTGATTAGTTTTTAGCAAAGGCAAGTCCAGCCGTTTCGGAGAGACCGAGCAAAATGTGCAAAAAATGGCAGTTTTCGAGGGAACTAAGCATCCGATTTGAATGATTTAATAAGCTTTCTGCTTGTGTCGACGAAACAATTGCTTTTAATATCGAAAATAATTCGGATTTTAATTTCAATTCTAGCTAAAGTTCTAAAACTAACTAATATACTTCGAATGAATAATTTTAACTTTGCAATTCAGTTTAAATAATTCTTATAAATTATTGATTAAGTTTTGTTTATTTACTTTTCTGCAAACAATTATAAGTTTAGTATTTATAGTAATCTATTTAAAAACATTATATATTCCTCGAAAATTCTGCTACGATACGGGAAGTTCCAGCATTTTGCAAGACACGATGCCATCATACACAACTAGTTTATGTTCTATATCCGCTGTTGGCAGAGATATCGATGAAAATGTGCAAAAGTGGGCTCCTACTCAAAATAAAAAAGTGTTTTAAAGCATATTATGGTGATGAAATAAATGCCAATTGCAAAGTAACGGCCCGTTCAATCTTTAGCAAAAACTAATCAGTGCGGTTTCCAAATTATATCTTTCGAATAGTTACTGGATTTTTTAAATTTAATCAAAATTTTTGGTTCAAACGTGGTTGAGAAATTTCTGATTACAACGAACTTATTTGCTATTTATAGGGAGACTACTTTGGCGGACCGTCTCGTAAATCTCATAAAAGTGATTTTATATCAAGTTTTTATCGATTTTTTATAACTTATTTATAAAACCGAAGAACAAGATTTGATTTAAAACCATCTCAGGAACTAAAATAAAAGGAAATAAAATATACCTCTACTATTTTAATTTGTCCCTGCACTATTATTGGAATGGAATGAAATGCGATATGCACTATTATTGGATCCTCTCAAGACGGTGTAAATATGAACTTCACCTTCAGAAAGTTAATAAACCTAAGAACAATATTTGATTATTCACCATCTTATGCATATCTATCAAAATGAGTCATAACATACCTGCTTCAATCAAATCAGGCGCTGGATTTAAAAACTTTACATCTTTCAATAATATTCACTGTTAGTGAAAACCTTCAAACCGGATTTTCTGGCGTAAATATGAACTTTTCCTTCGGAAAGTTATTTATATTAAACTTAAAAATGACATTGGATTTAATATCATTTCATGCATATCGATAAAAATGAATCAAAATATACCTCCACTTTTCGAATGTAACTCTGCTTCGGAATGCCTCACATCCTTCAATAATATTCATTATTATTTGAACCTCTCTCTAATAATTAAACCTAAGAATAATATCGATTTAAAAATCAACCAATGCTTATCTATAAAATGAATAACAACATACATCTTCCATTCAAATCAGGCGCTAAATTGGAATGGCTCATGTCCTTCAATAATATTCACTGTTGTGAATATTATTATTTTATATTATTAACCTAGATATATTGTTCCCAAGAAGACAGCCCAGTGGTAAACCACTCTTTGTGTTAATTATATATATTAGATGTGTATAGCTAATAGTTTTGACATATATATTTTATATACAGCGATGCCCACGAAAGACGATTTTAGCTTAAAATTATATTGAGATCTATAACCTCAAGTAAAAACTTGGTATCAAGCTGTCTGATGCCGGGCTTGGCGAAGGCAAAGATCGAACCATCGAACCCAGGACAAGTTGTTGCTAGCTCACGTCCAAACCGATTACGCCTACGCTGGATCCTATAACTTTTAGAAGATGTTTTTGCATATTTTTACTTCTCAACAGTTACTGAACAATTTGGCATACCTTAAAAAAAATTGATGAATGTGTTTGGGTATGTGTGTTCGGATACAAATTTTCGTCGACGATTTTGGGAACAGATCAACCGATTAGGATGATTCAAAAAAAATTTGATTACTATTGATAAGGAGTCGTGTTGACTAGTTTTTGGCAAAGGCAGGTCCAGCCGTTTTGAAGATACGGAGCAAAAGATATCAAAAACGGCAATTCAGTTTTTGAGAGAACGGAGCGTCCGATTAATTCGAACAAAAATACGTAAACTGATCAATGGAACCGAACCGTGAAGAAAATAGTTAATAATCCAAAAAGTAGCTTGTTTTAAGATATCAGAACTAGTACTGCAATAAACTCGACCGACTTGTAAGGAAACTCAACACTCGATCAAACACGTAAGGACAACTGAATCAGAAGAGATAACAACTGGAATCGAACTGGAAGCGTACTGAGAACGCACTGGAAGCAAACTAAGAACGCACTGGAAGCGAATTAAGAACGCAACAGACTTAGAATGCACTGGAAGCGAACTGACCTAGAACTGCACAAGAACTTAACTGACAACATATCAATGCATGGGTCAAAGGATTTTTTGGAGGGAAAGAGAGGGGTAGTCCAGATTGGAGAGGATTAATTTTGATGACATGTTGTAAACCCGAGATGGCGACTTTGTTAATATCAATACAAGACTAGTTGGTATTGGTATTTTGCCTTGAGGCAAGTTACATGAACTTCCCGATTTGTGTAAATAATCGACTTAATTCATGATAGATAAATTAATTTATGGGTAGTTAAAAGTATTCGAAGTGGATTTATTACACATTATTGAAAATCGAACACGTCAACCCGGTCGGAGTATTTTTTAAAAGCAAATTTTCAAAAATCAATAATTTTAATAATTGAGCCAGTTTTTTGTAGGACTTTAATTGTTCAGTATGTTCATTAAGACCAAGCATTTATCGTTATACCAGGTAAATCATCTAATTTTAATTTTAACAAATGTCAAAAGAACTACTCATTTTCTCAAACTTTGATGAATTTTTAAAATTAAACTACTTATCGTAAGGCCGTAATATTTCAGTAAGTCCTATAAGATCATGATATATAGCCCAAAAATGTTCCATAAAAATCGGCTTAATTTTTTTTTCAACAGTTAATTACAAGAAAACGGCTCGGTAGATTTTCACCTAAAACTAATCAGTATCATTCCCAACTAATATCTTTCGAACAGTTTTTGATTTTTTAAAATCAGTTCGGTAGTATGAGCTTAAATTTATTTATTAAATTGAGGGCTAAAACGTGAACGAAAAACTTTTCACTTTTCTGCTATTTACGAAGAAACGGCTTGGCCGATCGTCGCACAAAACTGACAAACAATAGTCCCCATCGAGATACATCGAATGGCTTTTAAATTTTTGAAGTCGGTTCAGCCGTTTTTGAGAAAACGGCGATTTACGGCAAAAAATTTCTTGATGCACATGCACACACACACACATACTTTTTTCAAATTTGGTCTCATTCGATTCAGAATGGCTTGAAACGTCGAGAAAACATTAAAATTTTTCGTGTTTGCACATAAACTTCTCCTTCGGGAAGTTAAAAATGTTAATTGTGGCGTCACCAAAACCTAAGATAATATTTGATTAAATACCGTTTGAACAAATCGCAAAATAGTTATACATTTTGAATCCGGCCCTTTTGGAATGCCTCACATCCTTCAATAATATTCACTATTATTGGAACCCCTCTCATCCGGCGTACTCAATGCAGAGCAGCCCCCCGTGACTCCCGCTCCCCCCGCTCTTGCCCCGCCGCTCGCACCGATTAGGGCTCTCTATTGCGTAACAACGAGGCATTTATGCTTGCCGGCGGTGCTTCCGATTTTGATACATCTGATTTTGATGTACTGTGTAATTGGAAGATGAAATTGTATGCGATGCTGTTAATTAATTTATAGCTTCATCGATATATTTTAAAGTAAATATGTATCTGATAATGCCGGTATTTAAACTAAACAGCTAATAAGTTAATAAAATTTATTTAGATAATTAATAATAATTAGCTGATAATAGTCAGTACTTATGGGGCAATTCTGCCTTATAACATAGCGTTGTCATGGCAACGTTATCTTATGCTTACGCTTACAGATACAAATAGATATTTTCACGGTGAAACTAACGAAAAAAATTAATAACTAGTGGTGTGTATGGCATCGTGCTTTTATAGTGCCTTAAGGAAAATTGCTGGAACTTCCCGTACCGTAACGAAATATGTTCGAAAAATATTAAATGTTTTCATATACATTATCATAAGCGCTGTAACATTATCTAATATTTATAAGAATTATATAAACTGAATTGCAAAGTTAAAAATATTTGTTTAAAGTATATTAGAACTTAAGTCAGAATTACAGTTAAAATCTGAATTATTTTCGATATACAAAAAAAAATATTTTTAGAAAAAAAATAAGAAAAAAAGTTTAAACTAATTTTTTTTTCAAAAGCAATTATTTTGTAAAAATAAGCAGAAAGTTCTTTGAATCATTCAAACCGCACGCTTAGTTCTCCTCAAAAACTGCCATTTTTTGCATATTTGGCTCTGTATCTTCGAAACCGCTGGACCTGCCTTTGCCAAAAACTAATCACCACTTCTCCTCGTCATTACGAATTGAATGTTTTTGGATTATTCAAATCTGATGCTCTCAAAAAATCTATTGTTATTGTAATCGTCCAAAAATCGAAATCGAAAATTTTTGCCATTCTTGACGTTTTGAAGGTTTCTGAACATTTTGGCATACTTCAGAAAAAATGGATGTGTGTATGTTTGTATGGATACAATTTTTCGTCCACGTTTTCGGGCCCCGAAACCGATTTGAATGGTTCACAAAACATTCGATTCCTATCGATAGGGAGATGTGCTGATTAGTTTTTGGCAAAGGCACGTCCAGCAGTTACGGAGATAAAGAGCAAAGAGTGCAGGAAATAGAAATCGAGTTTTTGAGAGAACGGAGTATCCGATTTGAATGATCTAAAAAACATTAAATTAGTAATAGTTTTTGGCAAAGGCAGGCCCAGCCATTTCGAAGATACGTCTGATTTAAATTATTCAAAGAACTTTCTGCTTGTTTTAACAAAATAATTGATTTTGGAAAAAAAAAATTTGTTTCAAAAATTTTTTTTTTCGAAAAATATTTTTTTTTTGTATATCGAAAATAATTCAGATTTTTATTTTAATTCTGTTCTAATATACTTTGAACAAATAATTTCAACTTTTCAATTCAGTTTATATATTCTTAAAAATATTAAACAATGTTACAATATTTATAATAATCTGTTATAAAACATTAATATTCCTCGATCATTTCGTTACGGTACGGGAAGTTCCAGCAATTTGCTTTAAGGCACGATTCCATACACAACTAGTTTTAATTTAAATTTATAAAACGCCCTATGGACACAAAGAAATTATTCATATTAAAATTTTTTAATACGTTTTATTTTCCTGGATTGAAGACGTTGTTTAGCTCTGCTTGATTTTAATTCGGATTATAGCACAAAGCGCTCTGACATGCAATATTAATCTGAATCATTAACTTAACACTTGTAAGCATTTAAATTCTCTACAGCTGTGATGTCTCCTTGACAAATTTATTCTGCGGTTACATTATAAAGTGGATAAATACTTTTTTGTTAAGGATATTCTAATCACAATGAACCGATACTGAGTACACAACTGCTAAACTGGTATCGTGCAGCAATGATAGCAATTATCACTTAAAAATTTATATCAAAATAAATGGAAAAAACTAGTGGCGGCATGCACCGTGCATGGCATCGTGCCTTAAGGCAAATTGCTGGAACTTCCCGTGTATCTTAACAAAATGTTCGAGGAGTATTAAATGTTTTCGAATAGATTATTATTAATATAATGTAACATTGCGTTATATTTATAAGAATTATATAACCTGATTTGCGAAGTTGAAATTTATTTATTTAAAGTATATAAGTGAGCTTTAGAACTTTAGACAGAATTAAAATTAAAATATGAATTATTTTCGAAATACAAAAAAAATGCAAGAAAATCCACATGCAGTTGTACTTCGAATACAAGCAGAATTTTCAATTTTAAATCGGATGCTTAACTCTCTCAAAAACTTTCACGCATTGCACATTTAGCTCTGTATCTTCGAAATGGCTGAACCTGCCTTTGCCAAAAGCTAATCACCACTTCTCCCCATCATCACTAATTTAATGTCTTTTGAATCATTCCGATCGGATACCCGGTTCTCTCAAAAACCTAATTTCCATTTTTGCACTCTTTGCTTCGTATCTCCGAAACGGGCTGGGCCGACGTTTTCAAAAACTAATCAGCACTGATCCCCATCAGTAGGAATCGAATGCTTTTTCAATCATTCGAATCGGTTGAGCGGTACTCCCGAAAACGTTGACGAAAAATTGTATCCACACACACACATCCATTTTTCTGAGGTATGCCAAAATATTCAGAAATCTTCAAAACGTGAAGATATGAAAAAGTTTCATTTTTGATTTTTGGCCCATTACTATAATTTACCCTACGGGAAGTTAACTAGTGGCTTGAGGCAAATTGCTGGAACTTCTTATACCGAAAATTTAAAATGTTTAAAAAAGCTTTAAAATACATATTTTGAAAACTTTGAATAAACTAGTTGGTATTAGTATTTGCCTTGGAGGCAAGTTACATGAACTTCCCGAAATGTGTAAATAATCGACTTAATCAATAAAAATTAAATTAATTTACGAGTGATTATAAGTATTCCGAGTGGATTTAAACACATCATTGCAACGAACGAACGAATACGTTAAATCGGAGTATTTTCTAAAGGCAAATTTTCAAAAAACAATATTTTATTAATCAATAATAATAATAATTGAACCAGTTTCCGTAGGACTTTAATGGTTTAGTATGTTCATTAAGACCAAGTACTCTATCGTTATACCAACTAAATCATCTAATTTTATTTTTAACAAACATCAAAAAAACTACTCATTTTCTCAAACTTTGATGAATTTTTAAAATTAAACTCGTAAGGCCGTAATATTTCAGTAAGTGCTGTAAGATCATGATATATATCGCCAAAAAAGTTCCATAAAAATCGGCCTAATTTTTTTCAACAGTTAATTACAAGAAAACGGCTGGGTAGATTTTCAATAAAACTAATCAGTATCATCCCCAACTAATATCTTTCGAACAGTTTTTGATTTTTTAGAATCGGTTCGGTAGTATGAGCTTAAATGTGGACGAAAGGTTTAACACTTTTTTCCAAATTACAAAGAAACGGCTCGGCCGATCGTCGCACAAAATTGAGAAAAATAATCCTCATCGAGATACATCAAATGCTTTTTAAATATCTGAAATCGGTTCAGGCGTGTTTGAGCAAACGTCGATGAATGAAAGTTCTAATTTTGACAAATGCCAAAAAAACCATACTAATTTGCAAAATTTGACGAATTTTCAAAGCTAAACCAGTTGTCGTAAAGCCGTAATATTTTAGTATGATCTAGAAGACTATGGTATCTACCGTCAAAAAAATAATCATAAAAATCGTCGATTTTTTTTTTAAAACTTTATTACAAGATTACGGCTCGGCTGATTTCTACCCAAAAACTAATCAGCACTTTATTAGATAAATTTATATGTGTGTTTGAAAGTTGGTGTGTAGTGTGCGAGTGTGAATGACATAGCCAAATAGCTCATAGAATTGTCTTGTATTCTTATTGCTATTGAAAATAAAATTAAAAAATAGATCAGAATGACATGAAACATCAAAAAAATATAAAATTAGCATATAGGATTTTCTGGGGAGAACAACCTTTCCTTCGGAAAGAAATAAATATCTGATATCAGTACTGCTTGATTACAAGCTGGTCAAGCCGGGTATTAAATCCGCAAAAGTGGTGCTAATCCACATTATTAATTGGCTAGATATCAATAAATGCATATTAAGTGATGCACAATGTATATTATTTATATTTGCATATACATTACATTATATTACATCCAAGAGTATTTTATAATATAATTCCAAATATTAACTTCAGTTTAACAAATATGTTCAAATTTCATTGATTTTTTCACTTTTCCGACTATGAATATGAAGTGCCATGTGTCTCTTCCATTTCTTCAATTGACTAAATGCTTTATTACATATTTCACATATATAAGGATTTTCTCTGTGACAACGCAGCATATGACGTTTCAGACTACCTGATTGTGTGAATGTCTTATTGCATATACTGCATTCTTGGAGATGTAGTCCACTGTGAATCAGCATGTGTTGTTTCAGAGAACCTAATTCTGTAAATTTCTTATTGCTACTGCATTCATGATAACATACTCCATTGTGAATGAGCATATGACTCTTCATAGTACCTAATTGTATGAATGTTTTATTGCATATACTGCATTGATGGAGCGTTCTTCAGTGTGTATCAATATATGACAGTTATATTATCTAATAGTGCGAATTTCTTATTGCATGTATTGCATTTCAGATGATCTACTCTGTGTGAAAGTCTTGTGACAAAGTTTGCATTTGAAAGGGTTTTCTTTTCTATTACTAGGCATGTGATGAACCATATGCTCTTTCAAATAATGTGATTCTGCAAATGATCGATAAAAAATGTAACATTCAAAGGCCAATGTCTCGATTGACTCCTGTTTGACTGCTTCTTCTATAGTCACTTCGGAATTCATGAATCTTTCTAAACAAGTTTCATCGTTATCAGTACACACGATTCTGATCTAAACATTAGCATCAAGATCATCGAATTCATCCTCAATTTCGCGTTTAGTGTCTTCTTCTGAATATTCTGGTGGTTCGATTTTAATTGCTTGATTATTCATAAACTTCATTGTTTCTTCTGACATTTTTAAATACTTTCTGCTGTTTACTCACTAAATAATCAAATAGTCGTGGGCTAAAATAATAATCTAATTATAATCAACAATCTTTTACAATTTTATAAACGAATTCAATTGAAATTACAATTATTATTTGACATTTAGAACATAGCGTACATTCTTAAAAAAATGAGACACTTACCAAATCGTTTTGGTAATTAACAAGTGGCGCGTCTTTTCAAATTCAATATGGTTTGCTAGGTGCCAACATGCTTGAAATTCAGTATTTGTTTTATAATATAGTTTTTCAAAATAACTTTAAAATTTAAGTATCAATCCACATTACATTTGTTATATTATCTTTTATATATATTTAAAAATAAACTGAATAGATGACTGCCTAGTAATGCAGTCTCAACTAAATTCATTTCCCTCCTGGTGTGTTCATAGTAAACTGGATCATGACTGGATCTAAATATTTCTCAGTGCAAAATTATTAGTTTTACAAAAAGCGCGTTTAGACTCATTTTGATCATAAAATTTCTGACACCTGCAACAAACAGGTTAAATCTTTATTTATTCTCTTCATGTTTCCGACTATGAAGTGCCATGTGTTTTTTTAATTTGGTTGATAGAGTAAATCCCTCATTGCATATTTCACAATTGTAAGTATCTTTTCTGTGATGACACAGCAAGTGCTGTTTCAAATTATAAACGTGTGAATGACTATTACAAATATTGCATTCATGCGGGCGTATTCCATTGTGATAGAGCATGTGACTTTTCAGATGACTTATTTGTGAAAATGTCTTATTGCATATACTGCATTTAT
>NW_020539727.1:2402277-2464822 GCF_003426905.1 Ctenocephalides felis
AGTCAGAAGTGTGATAAAAATCAATCAAACTGAAGTTAAATATTTGGATTATATTATAAAATATTCTTGCATGTAATACAATGTATGTATATGCAAATATAATAAAATATACATTGCACATCACCTAATATGCATTTATTGATATCAAATCATTTGTTACATAATAATAAATAATAAATGGTAGTCTGTTCGAAGGCAGGTTCATAGTGTGAGAGCCACCACAAGTAAGTGAGCCCCCTCCTCTATTTTTCATATATTTTTCTTTCCAAACTTTCTGCTTCCATGCGCTTCGGCTTTCATTTCCCTGGATTTTTGCGCTTACTATTACTTAGCTTACTCTACTGAACATTTTGATTAGCATAACTCAGAAAAAATGTATGTGTTATGTGTATGTGTGTGTAGTGTTGATTACAATTTTTGTCCACGATTTTCGATAAAGGTTTTAAAAATTAGAATTAATTTTGTCACAAACTTTTTGGGTTTGGTACCAAGATTATTGATTTTTAAAGTTCACTTGTACGGTTTAAACAAATATCAAAATTTTCAGATTTTTTTTTTTTGTCAAATTTTTTAAAAATAAAAAGTTTACACTTTAAATATAATTTACTTACAATTCATTTTTTAAATGTATATATTTTATGTGTGTTATAATGAAAATATATTTTCAGATGTATTAATACTGAATTAATACTAAATGAATTCATTTTGCATCTCTAGTTAACGTAAACATTTTCAAGGTTTTATATGCGAAAAGATCGTCGCTATATTATGATCGATAAAAACATAACTATTATAATTATATCTATTTGACAATATTTAAAACAATTGTTACCCAGTAACCCACAAACGTAACAAAGCCATGATGTTACGTAACGCTGGCACGTCCGCACGAACCAGGTACGTAACCTGGGAGGGCACACAGAAGTATCTATTTCGCGGGCAAGAACGTAACGGCTGCTTCGTTGCCACTAATACACCGCGGTTGCATTTTGCTACGTATCTAAATTGAATAAAAAAGCATGTAGGCATGGGGATTATCTCCGAACAAATGCTCGTTACACTGTTTTGGCGAGGATCTATTTTTAGCGAAAAAAAGATGTCGCTACTTGTTTCAATCTCATTAATCGAAAAGAAAATAGATGGCTGAGCGGAATTAATCGCCATTTTACCTTCTTATATAGTGAAGCCGTAGTGAAGCATTTATTTACGTTGTTGAAGTATTTTGTTTATATTAATTGTGTTCAAGGAATTATTATCAAATTAATATGGCAAAGTGCAGTGAACCAAATTGTGGTAACTCCAGAAATAATATAAAGTGCATGTCTTTCCGGCATCTAATGATCAGGTATGTATATAATGATTATTGTGTTTTATAATAAATTTGTATAATAAAAATAATGAAAATGTTTTAGATGTTTTCAATTTGGGTGCAGAGACGAATAATCCTTTAATGGACGATTTAACTCATTATATTGTGGCAAACGTTGTTATGTCTGTGATGCGCACTTTACAAATGTTTGTAAAGTTGAAATTTGCCAAAAAGTTCGAAGACAAATTTGAAAATTAATGCCCTACCGATTTGTTGGGAATCCTTACCTAGAAGAGAATTGTCTCCTGGATAAACATAGATTCCGTAAGAATAATAATAAAATAATATATGTATTTGATAGTTAGATTTTAAAAAACTTATATTATTTTAGAACTTGGTGTGTCGATTCACAAATGTAATGTGAAAGCATAGACATACCGATGTCAAAGAATATTAATCCCATCTCAGGTAGATAAATACAAGTTGTTTAGACATTAATTTTACATGATATTGTTGCTCACTTAACTCAGGTACTCTACCTTTTTTTTAATAATTTATACATTAATATGCTTCCTTTGTTAGCTTCTTTGAGCATTATGGAACTTACTTATGGAACACATACTTTTTGCAGAAAATTACTGACAATTAATCTTATATTTTCAGTTAGGAGATGGAGACCTAAACCTCAGAAAAGATTTTTGCAGTACCCTTAAGATTGTCAAGTGCGGGTTAAAACAGTCACCTATTCTGACACCAGTTTTCCGGAAAGGTATTTTTTTATATTAATTACAGCAATAATAATTAATTAATCAATTGTGATATTAAAACATGTTATTATATTTAATAGATGTCCTAGGAGGTAACTGCAAATTGCTTCAGTATTCACTGATTAAACGTAGAAGTGCTTTAACTCTTTTCGTTGCTTTACACCAGGAGGTGTAAAATGTATGATACATCCAAAATTTTGTTCTGGGAGATAAGAAGAATTAACAAACAATGTAATAATTTAAGGGATAAATTGCAACAAAGTATACAATGTTCTGAAAAGTTTTCAAATATTCCGGAAACACTAATGTAAGGGCAAGAAATTTTATATTGTCTCAATTAAGAGAGCATACTAAAAGACCGAAAGGAAGAAATTCACAGACGAGGACAAAATTCTTGCTTTAAGTTTGTATAAAAAGTCTCCAAAGGCTTACTACTTTTGGAGACAAATATTATTTTGCCATCTCCTCAAACATGAGAAAGTTGCTTTCAGAGATACCTTTGTATAGCGGTATAAATGAGTGTCTTTTAATTAAGTTCAGCTATTTCTCATAAAAAGTATGAGAGTAGCAAATACTGTGTTTTGATGTTTGATGAAATATCACTATCTTCAGAATTGTCTATGATCGTAAAAGGATCACATTGTTGGTTTTGTAGAGTTAGCAAATGGCAGAAAATGTTTATTTCCGGATCATGCACTTGTTTTCATGATTAAAGGAGTGAAGAATCGTTGGAAGCAACCAGTTGCTTTTTACTTTTCTGAAGGTGGGGTTAATAGTTCTGATTTAAAATCTCTTATTGTGGATGTAGATGAACAATTGCACGTGCATAAAACTTTTTCTGTTCATAGTAAACACAATGTTGATACTTTTTGATCTTTTATGGCAATTTTTGATAACGTTTTAATCCTAGGAATTCAGTTTACTCTCAATTTTGATATCAATATATTTATATATATAAATATTATTTATAATATTATTATATTATGTCTTATGATTTTTTGTTTATGAAGTATTTGTACTTTTAACTTTTTAAATTTTTGCATTATTTGTGATTCCTTCTGAATTTGTTATTCCGAACTACAACAATCTCTGTATATATTATTGATCATTAAGTAAATCATATTGATCGTTCCTTGTAAATTTATCATACCATTGTGAATACTTTTTTTAATTATTTATAAATGTAAAATTATAATACTTATTATTGTGTATATATTGATTATTACATTTATAAAAAATTTAATTGTTATGTAAAAATGTTTGTGATATATTTGAAAATATATTTTGTACTTCGTATTTTTTTTTCTCATTTCCAATATAAGAAATTATTTAGATTTTCTTATTTTGAATTACGTATGCGAACCATATCTAGGAAATACCAGCGGTTGATTTATATACTGAACAAGTGCTGCCTCCTTTAGATCGCTAAAAATATTAAATGGCGGTAATGTCAAATGGCCTCAGATAGCGATCTAGTTATGTTTACTTATCTATGCATGTAGGTGTCTTTTATGTTACATAATTATTTAATTAAATTTCCTGCGAATATAGAATCAATTTCGGATATTTAGTAATTTTATTAAATAATATCATTTACAATATACAAAATTTACATATTACATAGTTGCAACATTAGAAACTAATATTTGATAGTCCTTAAAATGTTAGCCTATAAAAATAATTATTTATTTATTCATAATATGTATTATGTTTAACTCTCTTGGCAACTTCAGTTAAATCAGGCTTGGCAAAGTTAAGTCTTGCGTTAAATATGTTCAACTCACTTCCATCTGTTAATATCTAAAATAGAACCAAACATCTTAGAAACATTGTAAACAAATTTTGAATTGAAAACATTGTGAACAAATTAGTCATTTGCTCCGAGCGTGACTGCAGCGCCCATGCAGCGCCGTAAAAATATGAACAATTGGGGCTATCAGTGTGGGGTCGTTGTGTGGTTTTCATGGGTTTTAATGTTTGTTAAAGAAAAAAGATATTAAATAATTGTTATAAATATAATAAAAAATCTACAGTAATAATGTGAAAGCTGAATGTTTATTGAAATTTCAATTTACTTCAACCGTACTTAAAACCTAGTTAAGTATATCTTGATAATTCCCCCCGAAATGCCGTCCATAGTTTTATAATGTTAAGTTAAGTCACCCTCTTACGTCCTCAATCTCGGAATAGTTCTTAATAAAAACCCTATAATAATTCTAAATAGTATTTTATAAATAGAATAAGTAAATAATAAATTAATTTACTCATTTTTTTGGTCAAACTAAAGACTTAGACACTATTATAAAGACATAATTTAGACATTATTATAAAGACAAGTACCAAGTTGACAAGTAGGTAGGACTCAATACCTCGACCGATTCACTGCAAATGCGATCATAGGGCTTGGGAACCCACGGTGATCCATCAACACTACAAATATATATTTCGCATTATTTCAGCATTGTATTAATTAAACTGTTTTGCAAAATAAACTTTTTTCGCTATGTGATAACTTTTATTTTTTCTTTTAATCATAAAATTACAATTATTATATAATAAAATGTAATTAATATATAGATAATAGTTATACATATCAATATACAATATATAAATATGTATTTTTCATTATTTTAGGCTTGCATTAATTACATTGTTTTTACAAAACATTTTTTTAGTAAGCATTAAATTTTGATAATACAACATTTATTGACTTATAATTTTTCTTTTTCTAAACATAACAATTTTACAACAATTCATAATACTCCAAATTGTATTTTATAACAATAGAGGTTATGATACTTACTTTATTCTTCTAACCGCTGCGATCCACTTTTCCCGTTGATTTTCTTTCCACTTAGCTGTAGAAAATGTATAGAATTTGCAGTCACTTTTTCTCCTGGTATTTCTACAACCCACTACAAACAGACATGGTGGTTCATTTTTATTATCTTATTAAATTTGAAATAAAAAAATCATTATGTGTTTTTGTTTAAATTTTGTTTTATATAGCCCCTTTTAGTGCTTCAAGTTAGCCACTACGAACGCTTCGGTCGATTTGACTTCCCCTTCCATGCCTTCGCACATAGCCAATATATACTCTTCTTTTATCTATGATGACTATGTAGTTCCTACGATCATATGACAGAGATAATTATTCCATGAACACACACTCAATAATTTTCTTGCGTTGATTTTATCCTATTAATTTTCAAGATCTGAATTTCCTAAAACTAAAACATTACAAATTAGTACTAAATTAGTAAAAAAAAAGTATTAATCATTGATCAATATTTATAATTATTGATTTTTTTCTTTGAATATCTTATTCTGGTTGGAAAAGTTCCAGCAATTTGTCTTAAGGCTTAATTAAAAATTGTTAACTTTTTAACTTCGCCTATATCTTACTCGAGTAAGATGATTATTATAATAGTCTATAGTTATAGTTACTATAATTATAGTAATTGCAAAATATAAGGCATATATTACATATCTTTACGTTTCAAAGGATTCTGAACATTTTGGAATACCTCAGAAAAAATTGATGTATGTTTGTATGTGTGGATACATTTTTTCGTCGACGGTTTCGGAAACGACGCGGATCAACCGATTTGAATAATAATAATATTGTTCCAACGACACGTTTAAAACACCGATTTATGAAGATTATAATTGATATAATTTTGTTCATTACATGATTTTTGTTAGAATGTATATTTTTGGAGATGTTTGCAAAAAAAACGCCAACAAGAAACGAATTTTTAGTAGCAAGAAAAGTATTTGCTTTTTTAAAAACATTATGAAACATTTTTTTCTTTAATTAGTTCTTCTATCGATATCTTTATTTTGAAAACAACTAAATTTACACCACTGAGAATGGGTGTCATCCACCGTTGAGTCTAAATTATTTTCACTTTTTGAACTTGAGAGTAAGATGAACCTAATTCCAAAATTTCATACGGATTGGAGCACAGTAAAAAATTTAAATCCAAAACGTTCCATTGATTTGAGTAAATATTCCGTATACACATTTTGCCACGGGCCCCGGAGGGTCTAGTTACGCCACTGTCCAAAACCCTCAAAGAATCGGACCATAATAAATAAGGATATTTAGTTCCTCTTATGCAAAATTGTACCGGCTTTTTGAAATGGTGAAATATTTAAAAAAAAATATTTTCAACAAATATAAAACATTAGTATTTTTTATGTGAAAAAATCTGGATGTAATTTTTACAAATGACTAGTGGAAAAGGGCATTTAGCAATTTTTTTATGAATAGAGGAGTATATTAAACATCCTAAACATATAATCTTCTTTCATCTATGATATTAAATTTGAAAAGGCGCGCCACTTGTTAAATAACAAAGCGATTCGGCAAGTGTCTCATCTTTCTAAAAGCAGACTCTATGTTTCAAATGTCAAATAATGAATGTAATGCCCGAAATAATTGAAGTGCAATAGTTGAAATTATCTATGATTTCGAAAATGATTGTCGATTAAAGTAGATTATTATTTAGCCTACGACTATTTTCGTGTATATTTTGTGAGTAAAAGCAGTGAGAGTATTTAAAAATGTCAGACGAAATAATTATGAACAATCAGGCAATTAAAATTGAACCACCAGAATATTCAGTAGAAGAAATTGAATACGAAATTGAGGATGATTTTGATGATGCTGATGCTATTGTTAAATCAAAATCATGTACTGAGGATGATAAAACGTGTTTAGAAAGATTCATGAATTCCGAAGTGATTATAGAAGAAGTCAAACAGGAGTCAATCGAGACATTGGCCTTTGAATGTGACATTTGTTATCGATCATTTGCACAATCACATCATTTGAAAGAGCATATGGTCGATCACATGTCTACTAATAGCAAAGAGAGCCATTTCAAATGCGAAATCTGTAATAAGACTTTCAAACTAGCAAAAGGGTTGAAAATACACATGAATATACATTCTGCAGAACGTTCCTTTGATTGCAAATTTTGCAATAAGTCATTCAATGAATTGGTTGCTTTGAAAAAACACTATCAGGTTCACAGTGGTGAATTCGCGCATGAATGCAATATATGCAATAAGACATTCACAGAATTAGGTCATTTGAATCAGCACATGCTGATTCACAGTGGAGTACGTCCCCATCAATGCAGTATATGCAATAAAAAGTTTACAGAATTAGGTAATCTGAAACGTCACATGCTGATTCACAATGGAGTACGTCCCCATGAATGCAGTATATGCAATAAGACATTTCGACAATTAGGTACTATGAAACGTCATATGCTCATTCACAATGGAGTGCGTCATCATGAATGCAGTATATGCAATAAGAAATTTAAAGAATTACGTTCTCTGAAACCTCACATGCTCATACACAGTGGAATACGTCCCCATGAATGCAATGTATGCAATAGGACATTCACACAATCAGGTACTCTGAAACGTCACATGCTGTGTTGTAAGAGAGCATAAATGAGAAATATGCAATAAAGGATTTAGTCAATTGAAGAAATGAAAGTGACACATGGCACTTTATAGTCGGAAGTGTGATAAAAATCAACAAAATTTGAACATATTTGTTAAACTGATGTTAAATATTTGGAATTATATTATAAAATATTCCTGCATGCAATATAATGTAATGCATATGAAAATAGAATGAAATATACATTGTACATCACCTAATATGAATTTATTGATATCAAGCCAATTGTTACATCTGCCAAATTAAGTATTAATAATGTGGATTAGCAACTATTGGTTCCGAATTCGATACCTGTCTTGGCCAGCTTGTAATCAAGTAGTACTGATATCAGATATTTATTAACTTCCTGAAGGAAAGGTTTGTTTTTGCCAGACAATACGATTTGCTAATTTACACATATGCACTTTAAATCATCATATATTTTATAAAGATTTCAATAATAAATTATAATAATTTCAAATATAAGTTTCAATAATAAATTTTGTTTATATTTCTATGGGTTCCGTCAGAAGTAACAAACAATGTAGCAAACCGTTAATCTAAGCATTGTGGCAGGTTATACAGAAATATGTTGCAAACAGATTCCAATTATTAGTTAATTTTTTTTTGTGGTGTAGTGATAGGTTGCACAAAAACATGTTGGGGTTCCAAAAGTTTCCCGACCACTGGCTTATTAGGCGCTTTATTATTTTGTCGCAGCGCGATTGCTTTGAAAAAGAATGTTCAAAATTTTCAAACGTTTTCAAAATGCAAACAACAAATTCTTCAAAAAAGTCAATTGTTTCCTAAAATTCTAAGAAATCTAATTTATTCAAAGTTTTCAAAATATTTTAAGAGTTTTTTATAAAAAATTTAAATTTTTGGTACGGGATGTTCCAGCAATTTGCCTTAAGGCACGACGTCAAACACCACGACTAGTTAACTTTCTGTAGGGTAAGTTATAGTAATGGGCCAAAAATCAAAAATGAAAATTTTTGCATATCTTCACGTTTTGAAGGTTTCTGAATATTTTGGCATACCTCAGAAAAAATGGATGTGTGTGTGGATACAATTTTTTGTCGACGTTTTCGGGAGTACCGCTCAACCGTTTCAAATGATTGAAAAAGCAATCGATTCCTACTGATGGGGAATAGTGCTGATTAGTTTTTGAGAAAGATCGGCCCAGTCGTTTCGGAGATACGAAGCAAAGAGTGCAGAAAATGAAAATTGATTTTTGCGAGAACCGGGCATCCGATTGGAATGATTTAAAAGACATTAAATTCGTAATGATGGTACTTGCAGCTGTTTTGGAGATAAAGAGCAAAATGTGCAAAAATTGGTTTGTGAGTAGTTTGTGAGAGAACTAAGCATTCGATTTGAAATTGAAAATTTCGCTTGTGTTATCAAAACAATTGCTTTTGGAAAAACAAATTTTTTTTAAAATTTTTTTTGTTTATCGAAGATAATTCAGATTTTAATTTTTATCCTTGCTAAAGTACTTTAGAACGTTTAAAAGCACACTTATATACTTCAAACAAATAATTTTAACTTTGTAATTTGGTTTATATAATTCTCATAACAATGTTACAATATTTATAATAATCTATTCGAAAACATTCAATATTTTTGAAACATTTCGTTACGGTACAGGAAGTTCCAGCAATTTGCCTTAAGGCGCGATGCTTTGAACCCCTTGTTTACTCTTTTTAGTAGGTCTCCGAAACCGCTGGACCTGCCTTCCCAAAAATTTAATCAGTTTTTTATTTTGTCAATAAAAGTAAAATGTATTTTGAATTATTTAAATCGGACGCTCCGTTCTCTCAAAAACTGTGTGGGAATCAAGTGAGCCTGGTGAATTTTGCGAGAAACAAATGGTCATCACATTTTTTAAAGTTTTATATTCACAAAATTTAATATATTTTTATATATGGAAATATCTTTTTATATATTTTATTATTTCCATAACTGAATCACATTTTTGGCATCTTTTGCCCCTTATCTTCGATATTGCTAGACCTAATTTGACTAATTTTAATTTTTTTTAAATTTAATCTGGGAAAGAATGATTCACAAAGATTTTGTCAGAAGGGGGATGGTTTCAATTCTCGTGTTATAGCGATTTCGTGTTAAAGAAGTACCGTGTTAGGAGGGGGGTTACCCAGTGCTGGATTTACAGTAGGGGCAATCGGGGCTACTGCCCAGGGCGGAAAATTTTAGGGGGCGGCAAAATTTGGATAGTGAGAAAAAAATTCTATACAATATAATCAACATTTTTAACAACATTTTTTATTTAAAGAAATATAATTAACAATCGATTGCAATGCAAAATTTGGGTTGAAATAAACGATAACTAAAATTTATTATTTTGCCTTGCCTCCCTCTCCGAACGTAAATAATCAAATTGGTTAATAAGTTATCAAATTTGGCAATTTGGCTAATATAAAGATCCGTAAACAAACTGAAAGTTTAAGAAATATATGTTCTTCAGTTCTCGAGCCCTCTTAAAATGACGCATTTGTGCACTTCCAAGCTTATCGAAAAAAAAATTTAAACTAGTGACTCAAGATATTGTGCCTTAAGACAAATTACTGAAACATCCCGTACTGAAAATTACATTTTATAAAGCGCTTTAAATTTTATTGAAAAATGAAAAAAAAAAGACTTCTAAAACACATTTTTTGTATTTTGAAATTTTTCGAAATTTATGAACTTTTTGCAAAGAAATATCGAAACTCAATTACCATTTTTCGTAATTGCCTGTACCAAACGCTAATCAGCACGTCTCCCCATTAATTCAAATCTAATATGTTTTAATTATTCAAGTCGATTTCGAGAACACGGATCAACCGATTTATGATTCCTATTGATAAGAAGACGTGCTGATTATTTATCTGTCAAGGCAGGTCCATCTGTTTTGAAGATTCGGGCCAAAATGCCAAAAATGATAATTCAGTTTTTGAGAAAAAAGCGTCCAATCACATTCAAAAAAATTTACAGAATAAATAACTGCTTAAATTTATGGGGGGCAGGTTCAGCGGTTTAGATGATCCAATAAAAAAATTTGAAAAATATGCACGTTACATTATCAGATTTTAAAGATATTATAATAATAAGAATAAATTTTGTTTACATTTATATAAGTTCTGTAACATTGTTTATCCGTTAGACTGCGACGCGGCGCTTGCGCGCTTCAATATTTTGTCCCTCGCAGCGCGATTGCTTTAAAAAAAAAGTTCGAAAGTTCGTAAAATTTCAGGGATGGGGCGGCATTTTTGTCAGTGCCCCGGGGCGCCAAATTTCTAAATCCGGCCCTGGGGTTACCTGTATAATAATGTATAAATATGTATTGTTAAGCTCTATTCTCTCATTGTAATTTTCAACCCAATTTAGTGACCAAACGTTACTCGATATATTTTATTATTATAATTTTTTAACAGATGATTTTTAACATTAGTATTTAATAAAACCGTGGCAATCAGGAAATAGGTAGATAAGTAAACCAGCGGACTAGTAGACTGATATACAGGTAAACAGGTAGGGAAATAGATACGTAGATAGATAAAAAAGTAAACTGGCAAATTGGTGGACGGTATACGAGTGGACAGATAAACTGGTAGACTGATGAACTGGTAGATAGATAAATATGTAGATATGTGAGCAGATAAACAGGTGAACAGTTAGACAGTTAGGTTGATAGGTAAACAAATCTATGTCAAGCCGACGAATCATCTGTACGTTTTGTGGTGTTTTGTAGTTTGCTATTGATTATAGTTAATTACATAATTCTAAGTTAATTAATCTGTATACAGATATTATAAGTATGTTTTAAGATATTAATTAAAAATCGTTTTTAATGAAAGCAAAATATTTATTTTAGCTTCTTTTAAGCTAATTCTAATTTCTGTTGATAATAACAAAAATAGATATGCATAAATAAGCATAACAAGTATCAACACGTATCGGACAGTTCTTGCAACTTGCCTTAAGGCAAAATGCTACTTATAGCTCTGGGTTGTTTGGAAAGTAACTTCGTAAATTCATATTTGGCACGTATACTTTGAGAAATTATGTATTGGAAATTTTGATCGAACATCTTTTGTCATATTTCTCATATACATTTTTTGGTCGTTATTGGCAAAAAACCGATCAAAATGCTTTTTGACATGCTGATTTGCCGGAAAAAAAATAATGGTCCGATGATGGCAGGTCTGGAGAATATGATGAATGTGTCTTTGCTTCCCAAAGATACAATACAAGCTTACAATGACCAAACTTATCTGAGGTCTTGCGTCGTCCTGATGTAGGACTATATCTTCTTGTGGGATAATTCTGACCTTTTCTATTGAAGTATATCATTTAGTTTATCCAGCTGATGACATAAGGCATCCAAATTAACCGTTTAGTTATCCTGGAAATACTGAAAAATGAACCAAATGTAAAATCTTACCAAACATACAGCATCACCCTTTTCTTGCAAATTTCAGCTTTGCATCTGTTGGAGCAGGTTTTTCTTTTTTGTTTCATGGGCAATTGCGTGTATTGTATTCTTTACATCCCATTTGATATTCCTAGTGACAATTCGCTTCAAAACTTGATAATTTTTAGGACTTTTCAGAGGCGAATCGCGGACGCCTGTACGAAGACACACGTTTCTTTCTATGAAAACCATACATTGAATTTCGTGGAAAATCCCAGACTTTTTGAGCGGTCATGAACTGTTGAATTTGATTATTTTTAACTCAATGTGATCTCATGTATTGTTATTTGTCGGTTTGCATCATCTAATGCCTTTCTCGCGTTTTTATCAGTATCGCGTACTTCTTGGACTTGGAGCATCTTGTACATCAAAATACCAGGAATGAACTTTAGAAAACCAATTTTTCCACTGTCCTACTATCAACACGTCATTTCTATACACATTGGTCAATTTCATTTTGACTCAAACAGTATTATTAATAACTTTTCTACAGCCAAAGAGTAAGATAAGTCGGAAATGCAGCTTAATTCTTTTCGTATTCAGAGTGACACCATCCAAACACTACAGCGAGTAATTG
The DNA here is from genome assembly GCF_003426905.1 of Ctenocephalides felis. NCBI lineage: Eukaryota > Metazoa > Arthropoda > Insecta > Siphonaptera > Pulicidae > Ctenocephalides > Ctenocephalides felis. The sequence goes on from NW_020539727.1 coordinate 2,414,872, forward strand.
ATTAGAATTTTTTACACACAAACCTTAAAATATAAGTTATCAAATCATATAATTATTAGTTCAAAAAAATATAGTTAAATTCCAGTGGTAAAAAAACGAAGACGAAAAAACAACCTTATAGTTTAAGAAATAATTCCATATTAGAATTAATAATAAAAACTATACTCTTCTTCTCTTTTTTTGTTTATAATTTAAAACATTTGTTGACTGTTAAGTCTTACGAGAAGAACCCGCGCGTTGTCCGATGTGCTCATTGCAATTTATTTTTGTTTCTCTTGTTTTTATGATAAGTACCATTTCGTCAATTAATTCTTAAAGTAGTTAATATATGCAAATAAATTATATTTTTTCTTCCTTGTTATTGCTGTTTTTTATATGAAATTATAGTGTTTCAGGTATTCAGAACTCAAATTAATTTTAATATTATTTACTCATGCAATTATAAATTTGAATTAAAAATAATAAAAAATTATTATGAGCGGAATTTGAAATTGTATGTGTAGTGTGGACGCTACCACGCATAAACATTTTTCATTCAGTTAATATGTGTAGTACTGCAGTCCTGCATTAGTTTATGTTGTGACTATCATGAGATATTGATCATTATGCTTATTCATCTATGATATTGATGTTATTGCCAAATTTTGTAGATTTGATCACTTTAAATAATTTTTCTCTTTCCCGCCACTTTAAACAATAAAACTGACGTTTCAGGGTACATCCTCAAACAAAGAAGGTTCAAGCCTCACTGCTATTAGGCGTTTGTTCAAGTTCGTTTGGAATGCCTTCGTTTATGTTCGTGTTTGTTCTTCTTTGTGTTTTCTTGTTCGTCATGTTCGTTCGTGCACTTTCGTGCTCGTTGTCTCATACACGATACACGTCTCCATCGCGTCTCTTGTTAAATAACAAAACGATTTGGTAAGTGTCTCATCTTTCTTTAAGCACACTCTATGCTTCAAATGTCAAATAATTAAAATGTAATGATTGAATTTATGGCATTGAAAAAGATAGTTGATTAAACTAGATTATTAGTTAGCCCACGACTATTTTCGTGTATATTTAGTGAGTAAAAGCAGTGAGAGTATTTGAAGATGTCAGAAGAATCAATTACGTATGTAAATGATCAGGCGATTAAAATCGAACCACCGGAATGTTTAGAAGAAGGCATTAAAGGTGATGTTGAGGATGAATTTGACGTTCTTGATGCTGTTGTTAAGTCTGAATCTGAAGATGTTGAAACGTGTTTAGAAAGGTTCATGAATTCCGAAGTGACTATAGAAGAAAAAGTCAAACAGGAGTCAATCGAGACATTGGCCTTTGAATGTGACATTTGTTATCGATCGTTTGCAGAATCACATCATTTGAAAGAGCATATGGTCGATCACATGCCTAGTCATAGAAAAGAAAGCGCTTTTGAATGCGAAATCTGCCACAAGACTTTCACACGAGTAGGTCATCTGAAAGACCACATGCTCATTCACAGTGGTGAGCGCCCCCATCAATGCAATACATGCAATAAGAGATTCAGACAATTGAGTCAACTGAAAAGTCATATTATTATTCACAGTGATGAGCGCCCCCATGAATGCAATATATGCAATAAAACATTTACACGAACAAATAGTCTGAAGAGACACATGCTAATGCACAAAGGAGTACGCCCCCATGAATGCAATATATGCGATAAGAAATTTATGGAAATACGTACTCTGAAACGTCACATGGTGATTCACAGTGGAGTGCGCCCCCATCAATGCAGTATATGCCATAAGAAATTTACACAATTAAGTAATCTAAAATGTCACATGCTCATTCACAATGGTGCACGTCCCCACGAATGCATTATATGCAATAAAACATTTACACATTTAAGATATCTAAAAAGTCACATGCGCTATCACAGTGGTGAGCGTACCCATGAATGCAATATCTGCAATAAGGCATTCACAGAATTAGGTAATCTGAAACGTCACATGCTGATTCACAGTGGAGTTCGCCCCCATAAATGCAGTATATGCAATAAGACATTTTCACAAATAAGTCATCTGAAAAGTCACATGCTCTATCACAATGGAATACGCCCGCATGAATGCAATATTTGTAATAAGTCATTCACACGTTTATATAATTTGAAACAGCACTTGCTGTGTCATCACAGAAAAGATACTTACAATTGTGAAATATGCAATGAGGGATTTACTCTATCAACCAAATTAAAAAAACACATGGCACTTCATAGTCGGAAACATGAAGAGAATAAATAAAGATTTAACCTGTTTGTTGCAGGTGTCAGAAATTTTATGATCAAAATGAGTCTAAACGCGCTTTTTGTAAAACTAATAATTTTGCACTGAGAAATATTTAGATCCAGTCATGATCCAGTTTACTATGAACACACCAGGAGGGAAATGAATTTAGTTGAGACTGCATTACTAGGCAGTCATCTATTCAGTTTATTTTTAAATATATATAAAAGATAATATAAAAAATGTAATGGTGGATTGATACTTAAATTTTAAAGTATATTTTGAAAAACTATATTATAAAACAAATACTGAATTTCAAGCATGTTGGCACCTAGCAAACCATATTGAATTTGAAAAGACGCGCCACTTGTTAATTACCAAAACGATTTGGTAAGTGTCTCATTTTTTTAAGAATGTACGCTATGTTCTAAATGTCAAATAATAATTGTAATTTCAATTGAATTCGTTTATAAAATTGTAAAAGATTGTTGATTAAATTAGATTATTATTTAGCCCACGACTATTTTCGTGATTATTTAGTGAGTAAAAGCAGAAAGTATTTAAAAATGTCAGAAGAAACAATGAAGTTTATGAATAATCAAGCAATTAAAATCGAACCACCAGAATATTCAGAAGAAGACACTAAACGCGAAATTGAGGATGAATTCGATGATCTTGATGCTAATGTTAGATCAGAATCGTGTACTGATAACGATGAAACTTGTTTAGAAAGATTCATGAATTCCGAAGTGACTATAGAAGAAGCAGTCAAACAGGAGTCAATCGAGACATTGGCCTTTGAATGTTACATTTTTTATCGATCATTTGCAGAATCACATTATTTGAAAGAGCATATGGTTCATCACATGCCTAGTAATAGAAAAGAAAACCCTTTCAAATGCAAACTTTGTCACAAGACTTTCACACGAGTAGATCATCTGAAATGCAATACATGCAATAAGAAATTCGCACTATTAGATAATATAAACTGTCATATATTGATACACACTGAAGAACGCTCCATCAATGCAGTATATGCAATAAAACATTCATACAATTAGGTACTATGAAGAGTCATATGCTCATTCACAATGGAGTATGTTATCATGAATGCAGTAGCAATAAGAAATTTACAGAATTAGGTTCTCTGAAACAACACATGCTGATTCACAGTGGACTACATCTCCAAGAATGCAGTATATGCAATAAGACATTCACACAATCAGGTAGTCTGAAACGTCATATGCTGCGTTGTCACAGAGAAAATCCTTATATATGTGAAATATGTAATAAAGCATTTAGTCAATTGAAGAAATGGAAGAGACACATGGCACTTCATAGTCGGAAAAGTGATAAAAATCAATGAAATTTGAACATATTTGTTAAACTGAAGTTAAATATTTGGAATTATATTATAAAATACTCTTGGATGTAATATAATGTAATGTATATGCAAATATAATATAATATACATTGTGCATCACTTAATATGCATTTATTGATATCTAGCCAATTAATAATGTGGATTAGCACCACTTTTGCGGATTTAATACCCGGCTTGACCAGCTTGTAATCAAGCAGTACTGATATCAGATATTTATTTCTTTCCGAAGGAAAGGTTTGTTCTCCCCAGAAAATCCTATATGCTAATTTTATATTTTTTTGATGTTTCATGTCATTCTGATCTATTTTTTTAATTTTATTTTCAATAGCAATAAGAATACAAGACAATTCTATGAGCTATTTGGCTTATGTCATTCACTCGCACACATACACACACACTTTCAAACACACATATAAATTTATCTAATAAAGTGCTGATTAGTTTTTGGTAGAAATCAGCCGAGCCGTAATCTTGTAATAAAGTTTTAAAAAAAAAATCGACGATTTTTATGATTATTTTTTTGACGGTAGATACCATAGTCTTCTAGATCATACTAAAATATTACGGCTTTACGACAACTGGTTTAGCTTTGAAAATTCGTCAAAGTTTGCAAAAATTAGTATGGTTTTTTTGGCATTTGTCAAAATTAGAACTTTCATCGACGTTTGCTCAAACACGCCTGAACCGATTTCAGATATTTAAAAAGCATTTGATGTATCTCGATGAGGATTATCGTTTCTCAATTTTGTGCGACGATCGGCCGAGCCGTTTCTTTGTAATTTGGAAAAAAGTGTTAAACCTTTCGTCCACATTTAAGCTCATACTACCGAACCGATTTTAAAAAATCAAAAACTGTTCGAAAGATATTAGTTGGGGATGATACTGATTAGTTTTATGTGAAAATCTACCCAGCCGTTTTCTTGTAATTAACTGTTGAAAAAAAAATTAGGCCGATTTTTATGGAACTTTTTTTGGCGATATATATCATGATCTTACAGCACTTACTGAAATATTACGGCCTTACGAGTTTAATTTTAAAAATTCATCAAAGTTTGAGAAAATGAGTAGTTTTTTTGATGTTTGTTAAAAATAAAATTAGATGATTTAGTTGGTATAACGATAGAGTACTTGGTCTTAATGAACATACTAAACCATTAAAGTCCTACGGAAACTGGTTCAATTATAATTATTGATTAATTAAAATTATTGATTTTTGAAAATTTGCCTTTAGAAAATACTCCGATTTAACGTATTCGTTCGTTCGTTTGCAATGATGTGTAATAAATCCACTCGGAATACTTATAATCACTCGTAAATTAATTTAATTTTTATTGATTAAGTCGATTATTTACACATTTCGGGAAGTTCATGTAACTTGCCTCAAGGCAAAATACTAATACCAACTAGTTTATTCAAAGTTTTCAAAATATGTATTTTAAAGCTTTTTTAAACATTTTAAATTTTCGGTATAAGAAGTTCCAGCAATTTGCCTCAAGCCACTAGTTAACTTCCCGTAGGGTAAATTATAGTAATGGGCCAAAAATCAAAAATGAAACTTTTTCATATCTTCACGTTTTGAAGATTTCTGAATATTTTGGCATACCTCAGAAAAAATGGATGTGTGTGTGTGGATACAATTTTTCGTCAACGTTTTCGGGAGTACCGCTCAACCGATTCGAATGATTGAAAAAGCATTCGATTCCTACTGATGGGGATCAGTGCTGATTAGTTTTTGAGAAACGTCGGCCCAGCCGTTTCGGAGATACGAAGCAAAGAGTGCAAAAATGGAAATTAGGTTTTTGAGAGAACCGGGTATCCGATCGGAATGATTCAAAAGACATTAAATTAGTGATGATGGGGAGAAGTGGTGATTAGCTTTTGGCAAAGGCAGGTTCAGCCATTTCGAAGATACAGAGCTAAATGTGCAATGCGTGAAAGTTTTTGAGAGAGTTAAGCATCCGATTTAAAATTGAAAATTCTGCTTGTATTCGAAGTACAACTGCATGTGGATTTTCTTGCATTTTTTTTGTATTTCGAAAATAATTCATATTTTAATTTTAATTCTGTCTAAAGTTCTAAAGCTCACTTATATACTTTAAATAAATAAATTTCAACTTCGCAAATCAGGTTATATAATTCTTATAAATATAACGCAATGTTACATTATATTAATAATAATCTATTCGAAAACATTTAATACTCCTCGAACATTTTGTTAAGATACACGGGAAGTTCCAGCAATTTGCCTTAAGGCACGATGCCATGCACGGTGCATGCCGCCACTAGTTTTTTCCATTTATTTTGATATAAATTTTTAAGTGATAATTGCTATCATTGCTGCACGATACCAGTTTAGCAGTTGTGTACTCAGTATCGGTTCATTGTGATTAGAATATCCTTAACAAAAAAGTATTTATCCACTTTATAAATGTAACCGCAGAATAAATTTGTCAAGGAGACATCACAGCTGTAGAGAATTTAAATGCTTACAAGTGTTAAGTTAATGATTCAGATTAATATTGCATGTCAGAGCGCTTTGTGCTATAATCCGAATTAAAATCAAGCAGAGCTAAACAACGTCTTCAATCCAGGAAAATAAAACGTATTAAAAAATTTTAATATGAATAATTTCTTTGTGTCCATAGGGCGTTTTATAAATTTAAATTAAAAACTAGTTGTGTATGGAATCGTGCCTTAAAGCAAATTGCTGGAACTTCCCGTACCGTAACGAAATGATCGAGGAATATTAATGTTTTATAACAGATTATTATAAATATTGTAACATTGTTTAATATTTTTAAGAATTATATAAACTGAATTGAAAAGTTGAAATTATTTGTTCAAAGTATATTAGAACAGAATTAAAATAAAAATCTGAATTATTTTCGATATACAAAAAAAAAATATTTTTCGAAAAAAAAAATTTTTGAAACAAATTTTTTTTTTCCAAAATCAATTATTTTGTTAAAACAAGCAGAAAGTTCTTTGAATAATTTAAATCAGACGTATCTTCGAAATGGCTGGGCCTGCCTTTGCCAAAAACTATTACTAATTTAATGTTTTTTAGATCATTCAAATCGGATACTCCGTTCTCTCAAAAACTCGATTTCTATTTCCTGCACTCTTTGCTCTTTATCTCCGTAACTGCTGGACGTGCCTTTGCCAAAAACTAATCAGCACATCTCCCTATCGATAGGAATCGAATGTTTTGTGAACCATTCAAATCGGTTTCGGGGCCCGAAAACGTGGACGAAAAATTGTATCCATACAAACATACACACATCCATTTTTTCTGAAGTATGCCAAAATGTTCAGAAACCTTCAAAACGTCAAGAATGGCAAAAATTTTCGATTTCGATTTTTGGACGATTACAATAACAATAGATTTTTTGAGAGCATCAGATTTGAATAATCCAAAAAACATTCAATTCGTAATGACGAGGAGAAGTGGTGATTAGTTTTTGGCAAAGGCAGGTCCAGCGGTTTCGAAGATACAGAGCCAAATATGCAAAAAATGGCAGTTTTTGAGGAGAACTAAGCGTGCGGTTTGAATGATTCAAAGAACTTTCTGCTTATTTTTACAAAATAATTGCTTTTGAAAAAAAAATTAGTTTAAACTTTTTTTCTTATTTTTTTTCTAAAAATATTTTTTTTTGTATATCGAAAATAATTCAGATTTTAACTGTAATTCTGACTTAAGTTCTAATATACTTTAAACAAATATTTTTAACTTTGCAATTCAGTTTATATAATTCTTATAAATATTAGATAATGTTACAGTGCTTATGATAATGTATATGAAAACATTTAATATTTTTCGAACATATTTCGTTACGGTACGGGAAGTTCCAGCAATTTTCCTTAAGGCACTATAAAAGCACGATGCCATACACACCACTAGTTATTAATTTTTTTCGTTAGTTTCACCGTGAAAATATCTATTTGTATCTGTAAGCGTAAGCATAAGATAACGTTGCCATGACAACGCTATGTTATAAGGCAGAATTGCCCCATAAGTACTGACTATTATCAGCTAATTATTATTAATTATCTAAATAAATTTTATTAACTTATTAGCTGTTTAGTTTAAATACCGGCATTATCATATACATATTTACTTTAAAATATATCGATGAAGCTATAAATTAATTAACAGCATCGCATACAATTTCATCTTCCAATTACACAGTACATCAAAATCAGATGTATCAAAATCGGAAGCACCGCCGGCAAGCATAAATGCCTCGTTGTTACGCAATAGAGAGCCCTAATCGGTGCGGGCGGCGGGGCAAGAGCGGGGGGAGCGGGAGTCACGGGGGGCTGCTCTGCATTGAGTACGCCGGATGAGAGGGGTTCCAATAATAGTGAATATTATTGAAGGATGTGAGGCATTCCAAAACAGGGCCGGATTCAAAATGTATAACTATTTTGCGATTTATTCAAACGGTATTTAATCAAATATTATCTTAGGTTTTGGTGACGCCACAATTAACATTTTTAACTTCCCGAAGGAGAAGTTTATGTTTTCATAAGAAAATCCAATTCGCTAATTTTATGTTTTCTTGACGTTTCAAGCCATTCTGAATCCAATGAGACCAAATTTGGAAAAAGTATGTGTGTGTGTGCGTGTGCATCAACAGATTGTTTGCCGTAAATCGCCGTTTTTTCAAAAGCGGCTGGACCGATTTCAAAAATCTCGATGAGGACTATTGTTTGTCAGTTTTGTGCGACTATCAACCAAGCCGTTTCTTCGTAAATAGCAGAAAAGTGAAAAGTTTTTCGTCCACGTTTTAGCCCGCAATTCTGAATCGATTTTGAAAATTCAAAAATCGTTCGAAAGATATTGGTTGGGAATCGACCTGTAATAAGATGTTAAAAAAATTTTTTTCGTCGATTTTTATTATTATTTGTTTGACGGTAGATACCATAGTCTTCTAGATCTTACTAAAATATTACGGCCCTACGAATACTCGTTTAGCTTTAAAAATTCGTCAAAGTTTGCAAAAATTAGTATAGTCTTTTTGGCATTTGTCAAAATTAGAACTTTCATCGACGTTTGCTCAAAAACGCCTGAACCAATTTCAGAAATTTAAAAACCATTTGATGTATCTCGATGAGGATTATCGTTTCTCAGTTTTGTGCGACGATCGGCCGAGCCGTTTCTTTGTAATTTGGAAAAAAGTGTTAAACCTTTCGTTCACATTTAAGCTCATACTACCGAACCGATTTTAAAAAATCAAAAACTGTTCGAAAGATATTGGTTGGGAATGATACTGATTAGTTTTAGGTGAAAATCTACCGAGCCGTTTTCTTGTAATTAACTGTTGAAAAAAAAATTTAAACCGATTTTTATGGAACTTTTTTGGGCGATATATATCATGGTCTTATAGAACTTACTGAAATATTACGGCCTTACGACAAGTAGTTTAATTTTAAAAATTCATCAAAATTTGAGAAAATGAGTAGTTCTTTTGACATTTGTTAAAATTAAAATTAGATGATTTACCTGGTATAATGATAGAGTGCTTGGTCTTAATAAACATACCAAACAATTAAAGTCCTACAAAAAACTGACTCAATTATTAAAATCATTGATTTTTGAAAATTTGCTTTTAAAAAATACTCCGACTGGGTTGACGTGTTCGATTTTCAATAATGTGTAATAAATCCACTTCGAATACTTTTAACTACTCATAAATTAATTTATCTATCATGAATTAAGTCGATTATTTACACAAATCGGGAAGCTCATGTAACTTGCCTCAAGGCAAAATACCAATACCAACTAGTCTTGTATTGATATTAACAAAGTCCTCATCTCGGGTTCACAACATGTCATCAAAATTAATCCTCTCCAATCTGGACTACCCCTCTCTTTCCCTCCAAAAAATCCTTTGACCCTTGCATTGATATGTTGTCAGTTAAGTTCTTGTGCAGTTCTAGGTCAGTTCGCTTCCAGTGCATTCTAAGTCTGTTGCGTTCTTAATTCGCTTCCAGCGCGTTCTTAGTTTGCTTCCAGTGCGTTCTCAGTACGCTTCCAGTTCGATTCCAGTTGTGATCTCTTCTGATTTAGTTGTCCTTACGTGTTTGATCGAGTGTCGAGTTTCCTTTCAAGTCGGTCGAGTTTATTGCAGTACTAGTTCTGATATCTTAAAACAAGCTACTTTTTGGATTATCAACTGTTTCCTTCACGAATCGGTTCCGTTGATCAGTTTACGTATTTTTGTTCGAATTAATTTTCAGTACTTATTAACTAAATGAGAGTTTTGGTTGAGTTTCCTTTTGTTATTTAGAGTGAGGTTATTTTTTAGCTGGTTAATTATCAAAAAAGAAGAACGTATTCGTTTTCTAATACAGTCAATTATTCAAGATTGACCAGCATTCCTGGGGTCTAATTATTTTAATCAAGGCCACATCAGGTTTAATAAATAACTTTCCTAAAAAGAAGTTTATATTTAAAAAAAAATAATTTAATAATTTTTTTTCTTAGTTTTTCACTGAATCTCAGAAATCGCTAGACCGGTCTTCCCAAAAATTTAATCTCTAATTTAATTTAATATAAATCGGACGCTCCGTTCTTTCAAAAACTTAATTGCCATTTTTGATACCTTTTGCTCGAATATTATTGAAGGATGTGACATGTGAGGCATTCCGAGGCAAAGTCGCATTCGAAAAGTGGAGGTATGCTTTGATTCATTTTTATAGATATGCATGAAACGATAGTAAATCAAATGTCCTTTTTAAGTTTAATATAAATAACTTTTCGAAGGAAAAGTTCATATTTGCGCCAGAAAATCAGGTTTGAAGGTTTTCACTAACAGTAAATATTATTGAAGGATGTAAAGTTTTTATACCAGCGCCTGATTTGATTGAAACAGGTATGTTATGATTCATTTTGATAGATATGCATAAGATGGTAAATAATCAAATATTGTTCTTATGTTTTTCAATTAACTTTCTGAAGGTGAAGTTTATATTTACACCAGAAAGTCCGTCTTGAGAGGATCCAATAATAGCGCATATCGCATTCTATTCCATTCCAATAATAGCGAAGGGACAAATTAAAATAGTAGAGGTATGTTTTATTTATTTTTGAAAATGTACCTGAGATGGTTTTAAATCAAATCTTGTTCTTCGGTTTTATAAATAAGTTATGAAAAATCGAATAAAAATCGTTTTTATAAGATTTAGGAGACGGTACGCCAAAGCAGTCTCTCAATAATTTCTCATCCACGTTCAAACCAAAAGTTTTGAGTTAATTTTAAAAATCCAATAACTGTACGAAAGATTAGAGTTGGAAACCGTGCTGGTTAGTTTTTGGCAAAGATCGAACGCGCCGTTTCTTTGCAATTGACATTTAATTCTTTACCATTGCAATCTGCTTTATAAACACGTTTTTGATTTTGAGTAATAGACCACTTTTGCACATGTTCATTGATATCTCTACCTACAGCGGAAATAGAATATAAATACTTTTCAAATAATGTCTGCGTTATTAAATATCAGGGTGTAGCTCGTATTTATTCCCAATCAATCTATTTCAAGTTGGGATGAAAATAAAATGATTTCCTAAATCTATCATCAGATAGATTTCGTCCCTGTGCGATATGCTAAATCCAATGGGAGGCATGCGGAGAACGTCATCGAATGGTGAGGGCATTTTACTCTCGCAAATAAATCAATGTCCGACCTGTCCTGGCAATGAATTCAACTCAAACATATCAAATTATATCAAAGAAACATACAAACATGACACAAACTATTCAAACTCCAACACTGACAATTGAAAACGATTGCCTGTTTGTAATTGTGTGTGATACTTGTTATTTTTTACTTGAAGAACAATCGCATCTTCAACTAATCATAAGAATATTCACCAACTGTTGTGCTGACTTCTTCAACTCATGGATGGCAACCCAAACGGTTGTCCTATCTCTGTGTGATGAGTTTATTACAATTTTTGTAATTGTGATGAATATTTTATGAATGCATCAATGTCAGGGGAGATCTATTTTCACTTGGAAACTTATTGCTATCTATATTTTCAAGTAAAAACCCGTGTCATTACTGCTTGACATCAGGTTGTCCGAGGCAGGTATCAAACCGGGACTAGTTCTAGTCCGTGTAACACTATTTGGATAATTAGGTGTGGATAATTATTTATTAAGGAAGAACAATCTCATTTTAAACTAATCATAAGAATATTCTCCAACTCAACCAGAAGTTAACGAGGTCTACGAAATGTGGTATTGACTTCTTCAATTTGTAGATGGCAACCCAAACGGTTGTCCTATCTCTAGGTGATGAATTTATTAAAATTTCTGTAATTGTGATGAATATTTTGTTAATCCATCAATGTCAGAGGAGGGCTATTTTTACTTGGAAACTTATTGCTATCTATATTTTCAAATGAAAAAGTGTGACATTATTGTTCTGATTTGAATGATCCAAAAAACTTTCTGCTTGTGTTGACAACAAAACAATTCCTTTTGGCAAAAAAAATTCAATATTCCTCATTTCGTTACTAGTTTAAATTTTTATTAAATTATAACGCAATTTTTATATTATTTTAGAAGACCTATATTTTATTACACGAACTCAGGTGAATATAACTGCAATAATATATTATAAACTCATCAAACATATTTAAAAAAATAATTAAAGTCCATCAAATAAAAGCATCATAAAGCCTACCAGTTATTTAAATATATATAATTATCCGGTGTTTCATATTAATATGTTTGAAGTATACATTTTCTATTTGTGGTAGGCATTTATTTTAAGAATCTATTTTAATTTCTATAATTATCAAGTGAAATTAAGTAATTGCTGATCATAATTATAGAATATTACGTATAATCCATTATAATATTACATCTTGTTAAATCGTTTTAGAAGGCTTTGCAAAATTAGTATCAATCAAGGCACCCACGCATTGCACCGCAAACAATCGATTAAATACACATACCGACGAGAATCTAGAAATACACTATATATATATATATATATATATATATATATATATATATATATATTAGGATGGTCCTTAATATGGACATTTTCGAATTTCTTCGAAGGGTTCAAATGGTTCCAAATTGATAAAAAAAAATCCTTTGAAAATTTTAGCTCTTAATATTAACTTCAAGATAGCCCACATTCCAACCAAATTTTCTTGGTTGTTTTTCCTAAGTAAATAATTATTTTATAAAATATGTCAAATTTGTATTGTATTTTTTATTAAGGTATGCCAAAACGTTCAGAAACCTTTGCAAAGAATTTCACTTTTGATCTTTTGCGATTATTTTAACTTACCAATAATTTAATAATTTTCTTTTCGACAATTTAACCATAAGCATTCCAGAATACAGACACACATATACAACACATAAATATTAATGTCATATTTTGACACTGTTAATACCAAGAAATCTGTTTTTAAATACTTTGTAACGTTGCTGTAAACTATCCACGAAACAGAAAAAATTACATTTAAATGCATGTGGTATTTCAATGAATAATTCTTATCTAAATTGACAGTTTACCTCAAATGTATATTACATCAAAGGATTACTAAGTGATCAAAATTGATATTACAACTACAACTAATAGTTCACAACATTTGGAGCTTAATCATAATTGACATGAATTATAATATCAAGTTGGATTACTCTTGCTATAGGGTATAACAATTTATGGTTTACTCTATAGGTACATATAGGGTACAGCGGGGCTTAAAGATCCACGAACAATATCACAGAAGCAAGTAAAGTTAGGTATTTTTAACTATCCGTAGGGTAGTTATAGTAATGGGCCGAAAATCGAAAATGAAAGTTTTTGCATTTCTCGACGTTTTGAAGGTTTTTGAACATTTTGGCATAACTCAGAAAAAATGGATGTGTGTGTGTCCGCATTTTTTCGTTCACGTTTTCGGGCGCTCGGTTCAACCGATTTGAATGGTTCAAAAAACATTCGATTCCTATTGATAGGGAGATGTGCTGATTAGTTTTTAGCAATGGCAGGTCCAGCCGATACGGAGATAAATAGCAAAGAGTGCAAAAAATAGAAATCGAGTTTTTGAGAGAACAGAGCATCCGATTTGAATGATCTAAAAAACATTGAACTAGAATTGATTGGGAAAAATGGCTATTAGTTTTTGGCGAAGACAGGTCCATCCATTTCGAAGATACAGAGCTAAATATACAAAAAATGGCAGTTTCTGAGGAAAATAAGCATTCGATTTAAATGATTCAAAACTTTCTGCTTGTGTTGAAAAACGATTGCTTTTGGAAAAAAAAATTATTTCAATTTTTTTTTTTTTGTATATCGAAAATAATTCAGATTTCAATTTTAATTCTGTCTAAAGTTTTAAAGCTCACTTATATACTTTAAATAAAAAAATTTTTTGATTCGGTTTATATAATTCTTATAAATATTAGACAATGTTACAATATTTATTTATAATAATCTATTTGAAAACATTTAATATTCCTCGAACATTTTACCCCGTCTATGGTGTAAAAAAGACTAAGTAACAAGTTTTTGAAAATAGAAATAAAACATACTTATACAATGATGAATTAGTTTTGAGTTTGACTGAACATAATCAGATAGTTGCTAGTTTGATATGTGGTATTTGTTGTGACGTAATTAGGTTTTCACTCGAAGACAAATTGGACCTTTGTGCCCCGCCCTACCCTACAACTTTTTTCATAGATATTTTATTGTTGAAACTTGTTTGATGTGATTATTAATTTGAATGATTCAAAAAACTTTCTGCTTGTATTGACAAAACAATTGCTTTTGGAAAAAAAAATTTAATTTTTTTTTTAATTTTCAAACTTTTTTTTTTGAATATCGCAAATAAATCGGATTTTAATTTTAATTCTAGCTAAAGTTCTATAGCTCACTAATATACTTCAAATGAATAACTTAAACTTTGCCAGTTTATATAATTTTTATAAATATTTGACAATGGCTTTTATTTTAAATTTAATTGATTGAGTTTTGTATATTTACTTTTCTGTAAATATATATAAATTCCAGTATTTACAATAATCTATATGCAAACATTTAATATTCTCAATATTTCATTACGGTACGAGAAGTTCCAGCAATTTGCCTTAAGGCACGAGGCACATCACTAGTTCTAATCTGTTTTTTTAACTTCCCGTAGTTATTGTAATGGGCCGAAAATCGGAATGAAAATTTACATTTCTCGACGTTTTGAAGGTTTGTGACATTTTGGCATACCTCAGAAAAAATGGATGTGTGTGTGTGTGTGTGTGTATGTATATGGATACAAATTTTCGTCCACGTTTCCGGGCGTACGGATCAAACGATTTGAATGGTTCAAAAAACATTCGATTCCTATTGATAGGAAAAGAGCTGATTAGTTTTTGGCAAAAGCAGGTCCAGCCGTTTCGGAGATACGGAGCAGGGCAGAAAATAGAAATCGAATTTTTGAGAGAACGGAGTATCCGAGTTGAATGATCTAAAAAACATTCAATTAGTAATGATTGGGAGAAGTGTTTATTAGTTTTTGGCAAAGGCAGGCCCAGCCATTTTGAAGATACGGAACTAAATATGTAAAAAATGGCAGATTTTGAGAGAACTAAGCGTCCGATTAAATGATTCAAAGAACTTTTGCTTGTCTAAAAAAATAATTGATTTGAAAAAAAAAATTTGTTCCATTTTTTTTTTTTTTAGTTTCTTGTACATATATCGAAAATATTCAGATTTTATTTTTAATTCTGACTATAGTTCTAATATATTTTTACAAATACTTTTAACTTTGCAATTCAGTTTGTATGATTTTTATAAATATTAGACAATGTTACAATATTTATAATAATCTATTTGAAAACATTCAGTATTCCTCGAACATTTCGTTACAGTACGGGAAGTTCCAGCAATTTGCCTTAAGGCACGATGCCATAATTGCCTCAAGACAGAATTCCACTTACAGCTAGTTGTGTTACAATTTTGACCGCCATGCTATATCAATAATTTATGATAATTTAAAGGTTTGTGAATAATTTTAAATCATTGATAATTTTTTCTTGTTTTTTCTTGATTATTGATTATTTTTATTACTCGAATGTTTAATCATGATACGGGTTGTCTCGTAACCCTAATTATTTATTATTACTTTTACGTTTTGACACTGTACTTGTGCCATCATTTAACAAGTTCATACCAAAAAAATAAACTTGTTTTGTAATAAAACGAGTAAGCAAAAACACATAAAATTAAAATATAAAAAACAAATAATAAAAAAAAAAATAAAATAATCGCAAAAAAATCGAAAATGAAATTTTTTCTATATCTTTACGTTTCAGAGATTTGAACATTTGAACATTTGGCTTACCTTACAATTAAGTAAGGATACAAGTTTTCGTCGACGATTTTGAGAACACAGTTCAACCGATTTAAATGATTTAAAAAACTTTGATTCCTATTGATAAGGAGACGTGCTGATTAGATTTTGGCAAAGGCAGGTCTAGCCGTTTCGAAGATACGGGGCAAAAAGTGCCAAAAACGGTAAATCAGTTTTTAAGAGAATAGAGTGTCCGATTTTAATCATTCAAAAAACATTTTACTTGTATTGACGAAATGAACAACTGATTAAATTTTTAGAAAGACAGGTCTAGCGGTTCGGAGATCTAGTAAAAAGTAACAAAAAATGCCATTTGGCGGTCAAAAATGATCATCATACATATTATATGTACATCAAATTATCAGATATTTCATAGAGATTTTAATAATAAGTATAAATTTTGTTTACATTTCTAATTCATTAATACCAATAAAAATGTTTTATTCTATTAATATATTCACTACCCCAAGTCCTCAGTGTTCTAGTTCTACCAACACGATGAATTGAATGCTTAATATAAAACGCTTTCAATGAATTGCCATCGAAAAAATGAGTTAAATATCTCAAGTGAGAGTAAAATAATGAATGTTGGCGCAATCGATTTTACTATCATCACATAATAAAGCTATATAATAAACAAGCACAAGAATCTTTTATTCTCTCCTTCTCTCTCTCTGTTATTTAGAACGACGGCTGGTATGATTTGAGTAAACTAAAAAAAAATTAACCATTGATAATACTTTGATTATTTAAAACAATAAAGTTCCTATAAATTTTGACGGTTTTTATTTCAATCTAGCTGAACCGGCAAACGTTGTTTTGCTAAGTAAGGTATATTCTAAACATTTCTAGAGAATCAAAAATATTAATAATTTAAGTGTATAAGGATGTGTTATTTGAATGCTATATACAATGAGGTATTATAAACCCCATTAGTTTGTCTATATTTTGTCAATACAATCAAACTGGAAGTTTTATACACTTACTATAGAAAACATGGTATAATCCAATCCAAGTCTTTTTGGTCTTTCGACTTATTGATTACTCTTGAGAAGTTTCAAGTAACATTCGATGAATTAAAGTAAATTTAATAAAAACTATATATGTAGAGCAGGGCGATGCACAAAGGTCCAATTTGACTTTGAGCAATATTAAAAATATTATATAAATCAAACCAAATATATCACAACAAATAACACATGTCAAACGAACAATTACCTGACTACGTTCAGTAAAGCTGTCAGCTACTTCATCATTGTAGAAAGGTGCTTTTTTGCTGTTTAAAATTTGTCAATTTTAAAATTTGTTATCTAGACTTTTTTACCCTATAGGCGGAGTAACTTGTAACGGCCAGGTGGCAAACAGGTTTAATGTCTTATTTTAATTTCAAAGGTATTTTACAAAACAATTACATTTTTAACTAATGCTAAAAACTACCAACTGAAGAAAATACTTTCCTTATAGATTTTCAAAGATTACCGTTTATCTCCCGATAGCAAAGTCTTTAAATCAAGGTTATAGATGGCTATACATCCTTTTTCCTCTACTTTCAAATATTGTTGTTAAACAATGCTTAAGTTCACTGATTTTTGACACATCGGCGGTGGACCTTTTTAACCCCGGACCTTCATATATCACTATCCATTCTTCGATAAATTCTGGGAAATTATAACTGAGAAAATGTTATTCGACAAAATGTCCATTTGATCGATACCAAATTTAGGTTCTGAATTTAAATAACATAAATAAAAAATAAATATAACCTAGAAAATGTTTTATAAAAACCAATGAGTAAATTATGATACAAATGATATCTTTCAGAGCTTCGTGTTTGAGAAAAATATGCTAAAAAGTGCATTTTCATATTAACATTTCAAAAAAGTTGATATTTTGAGTTTCTAGTAACACTTGCGGCCCGTTTACTAACGTTTTTGTATGTAAATAAAACTACAAACAAAACTACTTGCTGCAATTTAATCATAATTAAATAATATTCACGTAAAACATTCTATTAAACGTAATTGAACATCATCTGTCAAAAACGTTTGACATTTCAAGTATTAGCCACCGTCCATTGTTTTATTTAAATTGCGCTTCTACAAAATGTTCAAATTAAAAATGTAAAGTTTCTACGCAATTTTGAAATAATATCTCACCTTTCCGACCATCTCTGGATTGGCACAAATTTTTCAAGACTAAGACTGGTCAAATCGGTTTAGCCGTTTTCGAGTTTTATTTGGACATTTGAAAGAGAGCTCCATTTTTATATATAACATTAGTGAATGTCAAAAAATATAAATAAAATATACATTGAAATCGTAGATCTTATACATATGGACAAGAGCAAAAATATGTCAAAACATGAAAAGGCGACAGTGACGTCACACAATGAGCGTTGCCGAGAATCGTCGAATACTCTCTTGTTTTTGGTTGATGTTTTTGAAAAGTGAAAAATCATATGATTCACGTTTTTAATAGCAATGAATAGAGTGCATTAATTCGTTGGCAGAAATAGATGCTATAGCATTAATTTTTATTGAATGTTATAGCATTGGAATTTTAAAGTCAATTATTGTGAATTTAATTTTATATAACCTTACGTTTTTGTAATTATTGTACCTGCGAGGTAATAACAGGCTGATTCTTTTATATATCTTTACGTTTCAGAGGTTTCTGAACATATTAGTCTCAGAAATGCCTCAGAAAAAATGGAAGTGTGTGTGTAAGTGTATGTTTGTATGGATACAATTTTTTGTCCACGTTTTTGAGCGTACGGATCAACCGACTTGAATGGTTAAAAAAACATTCGATTCCTATCGATAGGAAGAAGAGCTGATTAGTTTTTGTCAAAGGCAGGTCCAGCCGTTTCGGGGATACGGAGCAAAGAGTGCAGAAAATAGAAATCGAGTTTTTGAGTAAACGGAGCATCCGATTTTAATGATCGAAAAAACATTCAATTAGTAATGATTGGGAGAAGTGATTATTAGTTTTTGGCAATTTCGCCCAGCCATTTCGAAGATACAGAGCTAAATGTGCAAAAATGGCAGTTTTTGAGAGAACTAAGCGTCCGATTTAAATGATTCCAAAAACTTTCTGCTTGTCTTAACAAAATAATTGATTTTGGAAAAAAATTGTATCATTTTTTTTTAGTTTTTTTCAGTATATCGAAAATAATTCAGATTTTATTTTTAATTCTGACTAAAGTTCTAATATACTTTAAACAAATAATTTTAACTTTGGAATTCAGTTTATATAATTTTTATAAATATTAGACAATGTTACAATATTTATAATAATCTATTTGAAAACATTCTTTACACGTACGGGAATTTCCAGCAATTTGCCTTAAGGCACGATGCCATACACCCACTAGTTAGTTTATTCTTTAAGTAGTCACTAATTATCTTGGGCAAGCTAATGGTTTAATGGAAGGGAAAGGCTTGGCGTGGATGCTGTAGCATCCATGGTATATAACGATTAAAATATGTTATAAACGGCGTTTTATAACAATTTCAGAAATCACAACCAATTTAAATATAAAATAACTGACAAATTTCGTACCTTGCTGAAACTTTTACGTGTCAAAAAATCAAAAAAAAGCTTAATTATCAGCATGCTCAATTTTATCGGCGCCCCGTCTACTCCCTCCGCTTTTGAGCCGGCATCGCATCGAGATTATTATTAAATACAACAATTACAGTCCCTTTTGCGCCCACGCGCCCATAGATATTTATATTATACAGTTCACTCTCTTCTGTTATGGCCTCTGAACATGGATATATCACTTCCGCGGCTCTCTAAGTATCCGACTCTCTCTCGCTCCCTCTCGCTCTCGCCGGTCGACTTCTATCTCCTCGTCTCGTTCGCACTCGGTGCATGGTGCAGGATCCAATTGATATAGATATTGTTGTCTTTGTTACGAGCACGGGATAAATCATTATATCCATCTTGTTTGCCCGCCGGATGATTATAGGGAGCTACTGCGCAACATTACGCTAAACGGTTAGCAAGTCGTGTCTTTAGCCAGGCGTCATTTCGGTACGTAACTCGAGATAAATGGCAATAGGGTGATAATTGATTATTTCATATTAAACTAGTGGTGTATGCCTTAAGGCAAATTGCTGGAACTTTCCGTGAATTTTTTTAAAAAATATTAATTTTTTTTAAACTGAAAAAATTTCATTCTTGAAAAATTTTAAGTTTTTGAAAAAATTGAACTTTTGGAAAAAAAACTTTTGGCAAGAAATGTTAAAGATAATTTGAAAATTTTGAACTTTTTTCAAAGCAATCCCACTGCTTTAGCTTAATGGAGACAAAATATCGAACGTGCAAACGACGTTACAGAACCCATAGAAATGTAAACAAAATTTATAAACATTATTAAAATCTCCATAAAATATCTGATAATTTGATGTGCATATGTTTAATGATCATTTTCGACCGCCAAATGGCATTTTTTTTTTACTTTTTATACTATATCTCCGAAACCGCTAAAACTGCTTTCCTGAAAATTCAACCAGGTCTTCATTTCGTCAATACAAATAAAATGTCTTTTGAATTCGGACGCTCAGTTCTCTTAAAAACTGAGTTACCGTTTTTGGCACTTTTTGCCCCGTATCTGCAAAACGGCTGGACCTGTCTTCACCAAAAGTAATTAGCTCGTCTTCTCATCAATTGGAATCGAATGTTTGTAGATATGCAAACATTTTCATTTTCGATTTTTTTGCGATTACTATAACTTACACTACGGGAAGTTAATAATTATTATAAATACTGTAAATTTCATCGTCGTTTTATATAAATCTAACTAATATAAGAGCTTATATTTGGCCGACGACCTCTATCTATAAGAACGAAAAAAATAAGCACTTTATTTCTTAACACCATTGACACAAGCAATATGCTTTTAGAATCACTCTAATCGGATGCGCCGTTCTCTCATTCCTTGCATCCGTATCTCCAAAACCGCTGGACCCGCCTTCGCATAAGTGTTATGAATTATTTACTCAATCAATACGAATCAAATTTTCAAATTTTTTCAATAATTCTAATCCAATGTTTTTACACTTTTTGCTCTGTATCTCCGAAACGCTGGACCTGTTTTTATCAAAAACTAATTAGCACGTCTCCCCATCAATAGGAATCGAACGTTTTTTACATTATTCAAATCGGTTGATTCATGTTCGTCGAAATCGTCGACGAAAATTTGTATCCGAACACACACACATATATCAATTACTTATTTAAGATATACCAAAATGTTCATAAATCTTTGAAATAAACATTTTTATTTTTGATTACATTTTTGTGAAGGCAAGTCTAGCGGTTTCGAAGATACTGAACAAAAAGTGCAAAACATAGGAGAACAGCGCATCCGATTAGAGTGATTCGAAAAGACCCTTCTGAGCATTTTGGCATACCTTAAAGAAAGTTTGTGCATATGTGCGGATGCAAATTTTGCGATTTGAATGATGAATGATTCAAAAACATCCGATTCCTATTGATGGTCAGAGGTGCTGATTACTTTGTGACCAAGGCAGGTCCAACCGTTTCAAAGATGCAGGGCAAAGAGTGCCAAAAATGGTGATTCAGTTTTTGAGAGAACGGAGCATCCGATTTGAATGATTCAAAAAACATTTCAATTGAAGACCGGATTAAATTTTTGCGAAGGCAGGTCTAGAGGTTTCAGATATCCAGTAAAAAAAGTAAAAAAATGTCATTTGGCGGGCAAAAATGACATATGCACATAAAGTTATCAGATATTTTATGGAGTTTTTAATAATAAGGATACATTTTGTTTACGTTTTCACGGGTTCCGTACGAAGATTTATAATGTTTAACCCCTAGACTGCAAAGCGGCGCTTATGCGCTTTGATATTTTGTCAATAAAACAGCTATGCAGCGCGACTGTTTAAGAAAAATCAATCGTTTCAAAACTTATGCAATTTTCAAAAATCTATTTCTTTCAAAGTTTTCAGAAAGTTTCAGCAATTTGCCTCAAGGCACCATGCACCACAAATATGCTTATTAATCAATCAGGATTTTTTATTTTTGCAATTTTCGAGTTATTTAATTCTAACTACTAGCTATTTGTATAATTATTTCTAGCTACAACCTATTTTTATGAATATTACTACATATAAATACATACTTAACATTCTAATTTCTGCCAGATCTTTGAGTAAATCTTGAATTTACTATCTCAATTAATGTTTTTCTCAATAATTCACTGTATGGTAAATTCTTCAAATATCTTTTCGCAATTGCTTTTGAACAAAATTCAAGAAACTTTCAGTAATTGATGCAGTCAATTATCTGTTGACAAGGCTAATTAAATACATTTAAATTTAAAAGTCAGTAACAAAAATAATAGTATTTTTAATACATCTTTACGTGAAATGTCTAATGATGACTTTGCATTTGCTTATGAATACACGGATTAATTAACTTCCCGTATGGTAAGTTATTGTAATCGTCCAAAAATCGAAATTGAAATTTTTTGCATTTTTCGACGTTTTGAAGGTTTCTGAACATTTTGGCATACCTCAAAAAAAATGGATGTGTTTGTGTGTGTGTGTATGTATGTATGGATACAATTTTTCGTCCACGTTTTCGATCGCACGGATCAACCGGTTTGAATGGTTCAAAAAACATTCGAGTCCAATTGATATAATAGGGAGATGTGCTGATTAGTTTTTGGCAAAGGCAAGCCCAGCCATTTCACAGAGCTAAATGTGCAAAGAATGGCAGTTTTTGAGAGAACTAAGTGTCAGATTTAAATGATTCAAAAAACTTTCTGCTTGTTTTAACAAAATAATTAATTTTGGAAAAAAAATTCATTTTTTTTCAAAAAGAATTTTTTTTTGCAGATCGAAAATAATTCAGATTTTATTTTTAATTTTGACTAAAGTTCTAATATACTTTAAACAAATAATTTCAACTTTGCAATTCAGTTTATATAATTCTTATAAATATTAGACAATGTTACAATATTTATAATAATCTATTTGAAAACATTCATTATTCCTCGAACATTTCGTTACGTTACGGGAAGTCCCAGCAATTTGCATTAAGGCACGATGCCACACACCCCACTAGATTAGTTGTGAATCAAGTCTGTAATTAATAACATAATCCTGATTTATTTAATTAGAACAAACGAGAACTACCTCTATGGTATCAATGTCTTTGAATTATTTATTTATGACAACTTTATCTCATTGGTCAGTAACTTTACATTAACTACCTATAAGCCATTGGCGACATAATACTAATTTATATATTTCATCAATTTTCGCATGATTATGATAATGCTTCAATATTTAATTAATATAATTGGCCAATGTTAAAGTTATGAAAATTATTTTCTTAACTACTTTAAAGGCATATTAAAATATCATTCACTCACGTATCATAGTAGTTCTTTTTTTTATTTTTTGCATATTTTTAATAATAAGCATAATGGCGATTTTAATAGCATCCATATACATATATATATATATATATATATATATATATATATATATATCTAAATTATTATGTAAATAGATATTAATTTATCAATTGAATTGTAATTTAATTCATTTTTTTCTTTATTGACTTTATTCAACAGATGCATTAAATTCTTAAATCGATAATATATAATTTTACATAGATTATTTAATCTCAACTGTGAAAACTACGCTCTAATATTTGATAGCTTTTTATACCAAAAAAGTAAAACTGATTTTGTGATATACATGTGGTATTGCATTTATCAAATCTGAATCAAGGTTTTCTGTTATAACCAAACCTAACATTATTCTTTACAGAAACTCTAGAATTTATTTATTACTTATATGTTAGCTTAATACTTCCATTTCATTTAGGATTTTATAAACTATGATTTAAATTATTTGCAGTGGATTTAATGCTTAATATTATTAACTTCCCGTAGGGTAAGTTATAGTTTTTTGTCATATCTTAGAAAAAAAATCTAAAACTCAATATATACTTGGATTAAATAATTTTAACATTGCAATTGAGTTTATATATTTCTTAGAAATATGAGATAATGTCCTGTAATTCTTACTCCGCTTGATTAAGCTTTGCTCATTAACTTTTTACGTAAACTTATATAAATCCAACTTATAAACTCTTTTATTATGTCTATAAAATATGAATAATAAAAGTTACAGTATTTATAATAATATATTTAAAAACATTTAATATTCTTCGAATATTTCATTACGGTTTGAGAAGTTCCAGCAATTTGCCTAAAGGCACGATACCATGCACCACCAGTTTATAAATTTTATAGAACTCAAAATTTAATGCATTTTAAAATTCAGCATCAAATTGTAATTCGACTATTATAACTATTCGTAAATGCAGAAATAATAATTATATTCCATTACAAATTATAATTATGCTTTATTACAAACTTTAAATCTTGTTTAAATTATTAGTCGTATTTTATCTAATACAGTTTTAGAAAAAGTTATTCAATTATTATAAGAATTTAATTAAAGATTACTAAAAAACTTTTAAGATTCCAACAAATTTAAATAATCTAAACATTCTGCGTACGTTAAAACACTATCATAAACTTATTAATATTTTTTTATACCCATTTTATTGTAATATTATTATAATCATAAATAACACAACAACAGTTTATACATATTTGTTCTTACATACCATTTATTGATCATATCAACTAAAATTTATAAACAAATTTGAAAGATCATTTTTATTGGCAAAGGCAGGCCCAGCCATTTCGAAGATACGGAGCTCAATATGTGAAAAATGGCAGTTTTTGAGAGAACTAAGTGTACGATTTAATTGATTCAAAGAACTTTCTGCTTGTCTTAATAAAATAATTGATTTTGGAAAAAAAAATTTTGTTTCAACTTTTTTTTTTTTTAATTTTTTGTATATCGAAAATAATTCAGATTTTATTTTTAATTCCGACTATAGTTCTATTGTACTTTAAACAAATAATTTCAACTTTGTAATTCAGTTTATATAATTCCTATAAATATGAGACAATGTTACAATATTTATAATAATATATTTGAAAACATTCAGTATTCCTCGAACATTTCGTTACGGTACGGGAAGTTCCAGCAATTTGCCTTAAGGCACGATGCCGCACACCTGACTAGTTTATTTTCTTTTTATATCAATATTTTATTTTTTCTGGTCGCAAATTAAAAATAGTTATAATAAAATTGTTTAAAAAAATATCTTATTGTGTTCTGATTAATTTGTTTAATAAAATATTTGATTTAATTTTATTAAAGAAAATTGCATTGAATTATTATTATAAAACTAAGATTAAGCAAAATGTTGTATATGCAAAAATTTCAATATTATTGTAATAGAAGAATTTTATCTTATACTTAGGTAAAGATTGCAAATTATTTTCAACAAATGTTTTGTTTTCTTTAATGAGGTTGTGTGATTAGAAAATACCAATATTGTTTATCTAACTATTTTAATTACTTTACAATGGATAATATTGTGCATTAATCATCAACAAGAATGAACTCAATTAAATCTGCACCTGGTCGATTTATAGAAATAAATATTTAATTTTGTTTTCTAATTACAATCTGTCACACTTAGGACATTCAGTAATTGTTTTAACTTTATTATAAGGATTTTTGAATGTATGGCAACCCAGTAGTTGTCCAATCCAATTATGACTAATTAACTATACTCAAAGTATTTGATGACACAAAAAAATATAATAGCAATTTAATGTCAAATTAAAAACATGAAAAGCTATTAAATATCTTAACTCGTTCATTATCTAATAAAAACTATAGTGTTATTTCATATATAATTTTTTGATAACCTAAAGTTTTAAATATTTTCATAAAGTTTCATAAATTCATCTACTACTAATAATATGAAATCCTATTTCCTAGTATCATTTCATATAAACGGATTATTAACTTCCCGAAGGAGAAGTTTATGTTCTCGCCAAAAAATCCGATATGCTAATTTTATGTTTTCTCGACGTTTCAAGCCATTCTGAATCTAATGAGACCAACGTTGGAAAAAGTATGAGTGTATGTATGGATGTGTGCGTGTAATTGTTAAACATTCATAAATCATACGTCCGATCGTCGTGAAAATTTGGGAAATTGTTAGGTAGATCCCCAGAAAGGTTTTCGTATATTTTTATTGAAGCCAAGTGGTAGAGTAGGTAGAGGTTGGCCGCTCCGAAAACCTTTTGAACACTTTTTTTATTTTTTTCAGCCAATTTTTATTTTTAACTTCCCGTAGGGCAAGTTATAGTAATCGCAAAAAAAATCGAAAATAAAAATGTTTATATATCTTTACGTTTCAAAACCTTCTGAACATTTTGGCATACCTTAGAAAAAATGGATGTATGTGTGTGTTTGCGTGTATGTGTGTGTTCGGATACAAATTTTTGTCGACGATTTCGGGAACACGGATGAAGCATTTGATTCGTATTGATAAGGAGACGTGCTGATTAGTTTTTGGCAAAGGCAGGTCTAGTTGTTCCGAAGATATGGGGCAAAAAGTGCCAAAAACGTTAACTCAGTTTTTAAGAGAACGGAGCGTCCGTTTGAATAATTCAAAAACATTTTACTTGTATTAACAAGATGAAGAACTGATTTTAATGAAGTTAGGTCTAGCGGTTTCAGAGATCTAGTAAAAAAAGTAAAAAAAAAATTGCCATTGGCGGTCAAAAATTATCATTAGACATATGCACATCAAATTATCAGATATTTTATAGAGATTTGAACAATAAGTATAAATTTACATTCCTATAGGTTCCGTACGCGGAGCTCACGCGCTTCGATATTTCGTTTCTATGCTGTTAAAGCAGTACGATTGCTTAAAAAAAGTTCAGAATTTCTAAAATATTTTAAAATAAATTTTTCTTCAAAAAGGCTTTTTTTCAAAAAATGTTAATCTTTTTTTTTATTGTTTGAACAGCAATCAGAACTCCTATATGTTCTATAAGCTGTTGGTTAAAAGGCTACTTATTTTATGAGAGGCAATCCATCGATTAACCATTCTCTTATGTGTGGGATATTTTTGATATTAGCTCTAACGTCTAATAGTTAACATATGATTGGATGTTGCAGCTATGTCCACGAAGGACGATTTACATTTGGAATTATGTTGTGATCTATAACCCCAAGTGGAAATTTGACATCAAAGCTGCCTGATGTCGGGCTACGGCGGTAGCGGAAATCGATCCAGCGAACCTGGAACTAGTTGCTGCTAGCCCACGCTCTAACCGATATAGCCACCACTGGCTTTAATCTTTTTTAAAAAAAAATAATTTTTGGTACGGGAAGTTCCAGCAATTTGCCTTAAGGCACGATGCCATGCGCTTCACTAGTTTCATTTTTTAATAATGCATATATAAAAAACATATATAACTCTAAATTTCAACCTTTTACTACAAACTCCTATTTTGTAAGAAGTATTATAGTAATTATATCTTTTTTAATTAATTGGTGATTGGTTGACTAGCGGACTGGTAGACACGTAAACTGGCAAGCAGGTAAACAGATAAATAGTTAAACAGGTAAATAAATACATGCTTGTACATATGAAGAGGAAGACACGAAAATTGATAGATATAAGTTAGCTGGTGGACAGGTAAATTCAAGGATATATAAAATGGTACTATGAAGACAGGTTGACAGGTTAATTAGTAGACATGTAGAATGGGATGGCAGGTACATTGGTAAACTGGCTGACAGGTAACAAGTGGATTGCAAACAGGTAGGTAGATAGGTAAATAATTGAACAGGTGAATTGGTAGACACCGAAATTGGTTGATTTATAAACAGGTTGACAGGTATATTGCTGTACTGGTATATTGGTGGACTGGTATATTGGTGGATAGGTAAACTGGTGGACAAGAGAATAGATAAACAGGTATGTAGATGGATAGATACGTACATAGATGAAAGGGTAGACAGGTAAATTGGTAGATAGGTAAACTATTGGACAGGTAAATTGGAAGATATGTAAAATGGTAGATAGAATTACTGGTAGATAGACATATATGTAAACAGATAAACTGGTTGACAAGTAAATTGGAGAACATGTAAAACGGGTTGACAGGTAAATTGGTAGACAGGTAAAATGATGGATTGATAAACAGGTTTATAGGTAAATTGGTAGACAGATAAATTGATAGACATATAAATTTATAGACATATAAATTGAT
Organism: Ctenocephalides felis; assembly: GCF_003426905.1. NCBI lineage: Eukaryota > Metazoa > Arthropoda > Insecta > Siphonaptera > Pulicidae > Ctenocephalides > Ctenocephalides felis. Next base: position 2,443,086 of record NW_020539727.1, read on the forward strand.
TGATCAGGTGAAATGGTGGACAGCTAAATTTGTAGACTGATGAACAGCTCAACAGGTATTCTGGTGGACACGTATACTGGTGGATATGTTATTGGTGGGCAGGTTAATTGGTGGACAGGACTAGATATAACAAATATGCGTTTTTGTTAAAAATTTTAATTGAAACTAAAGCACGGCGAAGTGTTAATAAGTACAGCTAGTAGAAAATAAAATAAATAAATAAAAAACGCACCAATAATTCAAACTACAGATGATACAATTTTGCTACAATTTTTTAGTTTATTCTCAACTTACGTGGAATCCTGACCTAAAAAATTTTGATTGATATACGGAATTTGATAATATTAGTGTACTTAGAATTATATATTTGTTAGCTGAATGAAAGGACACATTTTTTCTCTAGTGCAATTAAAAAAAAATCATATTCTATTTCGACACATTGACTATTAAATATTTAAATTATATGTATCAACGACGACCAATATATATATATATATATATATATATATATATATATATATTATATATATATATATATATATATATATATATATATATACATATATATGCATGATATAAATTATGCCATAAATACGTTACATATATGTTTTGATAAGAAGCCAAATAATGTCTTCATTATTACATGCATTTATTTTGCTAAAAATAACAATACATAATTATAAACTATTTTAAAATTTACTATGTACAAATTTTAAATTTAACTAGTGGGGTGCGTGGCATCGTGCCTTAAGGCAAATTGCTGGAACATCCCGTACTGTAACGAAATGTTCGAGGAATACTGAATGTTTTCAAATAGATTATTATAAATATTGTAACATTGTCTAATATTTATAAGAAGTATATAAACTGAATTGCAAATTTAAAATTATTTGTTTAAGTTATATTACAACTTTAGTCAGAATAAAAATAAAATCTGAATTTTCGAAATACAAGAAAAACTAAAAAAAAAAATCCAAAATCAATTATTTTGTTAAGACAAGCAGAAAGTTCTTTGAATCATTTAAATCGGACGCTTAGTTCTCTCAAAAACTGCCATTTCTTAAATATTTAGCTCCGTATCTTCCAAATGGCTGGACCTGCCTTCGCCAAAAACTAATCAGCTCTTTTCCCTATCAATAGGAATCGAATGTTTTTTGAACCATTCAAATCGGTTGATCCGTGCGCCCGAAAACGTGACTGGAAATTTGTATCCATGCATACATACACACACACACACATCCATTTTTTCTGAGGTATGCCAAAACGTTCAGAAACCTTCAAAACGTCGAGAAATGTAAAAATTTTCAATTTCGATTTTCGGACCATTACAATAATTTACCCTACGGGAAGTTAATAATAATTCATAAAGCAATTACAGAAGTCCTTTAGTCCGCCTTGCTCAGGATAGGTCGATATACGTCGGATTATTGAAAATTCCGGGCTATCGAGCCGCATTTTATTATATTATTATCGGGCGATATTAATTAAAACAGTTAAGTTAATAACTAAATTATCAAATCAGTAGGAAATACAAAGAACAAACAATACTATAATATATATTTAAAATATTTTTGAACAATTTTCAACAAAAATATATGTTTAAACATGTAGAATTCTAGCCGTTTGATGATTTCTTATTGAGAGTTAGCGTTACTTGTGTTCGTTTCTTGTGCATAAAGGCACATTTTTGGAATAAAACGAAATTTTCGAAAAAATGCCGAACCATGGGGCATTCCGAACTGTTGGGTGCCGGATTGAAGGACTTCTACTGTATATAAAACTAAATTAATTTAATAGAAACTGCAATTTGAGAGAGCGAGAAAACAAACGAACAGAACAAACAAATCAAGAACAATAATAACCACTGAATTTTAAAATTTTATAAATTCATGTAATTATTTATATTTAAAAACTGAGAAAGGCAATAATAATAGATTATATATTAATATTAATTATTGAAACAATTATATAACTAGTAGGGTGGGTGACATCGTGCCTTAAGGCAAATTGCTGGAACTTCCCGTACCGTAACGAAATGTTCGACATTGTAACATTGTCTAATATTTATAAGAATTATATAAACTGAATTGCAGAGTTGAAATTATTTGTTTAAAGTATATTAGAACTATAGTCAGAATTAAAAATAAAATCTGAATTATTATTTTCGATATACAAAAAATTAAAAAAAAAAAAATGAGACAAAATTTTTTTTTCCAAAATCAATTATTTTATTAAGACAAGCAGAAAGTTCTTTGAATCAGTTGAATCTGACGCTTAGTTCTCTCAAAAACTGCCATTTTTTGTACATTTAGCTTTGTATCTCCGAAATGGCTGGGCCTACCTTTGCGAAAAACTAATAACCCCTTCTCCCAATCATTACTAATTGAATGTTTTTTAGATCATTCAAATCGGGTGCTCCGTTCTCACAAAAACTCGATTTCTATTTTCTGCACTCTTTGCTCGTTATCTCCGTACCTGCTGGACCTGCCTCTACCAAAAACTAATCAGCACATCTCCTTATCAATAGGAATCGAATGTTTTTTAAACCATTCAAATCGGTTGATCCGTACGCCCGAAAACGTGGGCGAAAATTTGTATCCATACATACACACACACACACACATCCATTTTTTCTGAAGTATGCCAAAATGTTCAGAAACCTTCAAAACGTCTAGAAATGTAATTCCGATTTTCGGCTCATTACAATAACTTACCTTACGGGAAGTGAAAAATGAATTTATTAAATAAAATATTGAAAACTGTAGCAATACAAGTCTGCGTTGGTTTTAAGAGAGCGAGAAAACAAAACAAATCAAGAACAGTAATCGATAAATTTAAAAAAAATATAAATTCATAAATTATTTATATTTTAATAAAAAACATAACTAAAAATACAAATATAATGAATAGGTTAAGAGTCAATTAAAATTAAAAAAACAATTATATAAAAAATAAATTAATTGAATAATACCGAAGCAAATACTGAATAAAACCGAAGCAAATATAAGTCGGCATGGTTTTGAGTGAGCGAGAAAAGAAACGAACAGAATAAACAAATCAAGAACATTAATCAATCATTACATGATTGTCATTCATTAAATTAGGGGAAAGTTCCTTAACGCCGGACGGCACCAAGCACCGGACACTCTATTTAACACGTATTATTTAAGCGAATATAAATCTTTTTTATTTCAAAATACAAGTGAAAGGGGCATGGGGGGCACACAGATACAGGATCACGTGCCAAGCCTCGCCTGTGACGCACACGGCCACGGCGAGAGCAACCCTTTACTGTTTTAGGCGCAAAATCACGTCGTCACCTAAATATCAATGGAAGTAATTCTAGCATATTAATGCATTTACATTTGAGTGGTATGCAAAGATAAAAGTTGTACTTGATTGTTACTCGTAAAATGGTATAATATCATAAGATCTTTTAACCAATTTTAGTAGGTGTCATCAAATAAACGAAAATGTCTGTACCTTAGCACCGGACACTAAGTAGTCCCTTGGTGCCGGAATGTAAACACATTGATATTTCTTGTGAGAATTTACGTTTTATTTTATTTTATTTATTACAATTATTTAATTTTATTCTGTATGAGTGCTAACGGCCACTACATACCCACATTTTTCGTATTTCTTAGTCAAAGAATGAGCTGCTTATGAATGCACCAGCTGAGAGCATCGGTGCAGCTCAGCCAAAAATGTGGATGAATAGTGACTTTTTTTGCAATATCTAAAAATATTTGTCAAAGACACATATGCAGACATTCCAGAGTGTGTAGACGGCTGCAAATGTGATCATAAACATGCAGGTTATTTTGAAATGTCCGGTACTAGGTGCCACTGTTTAAAACCATATTTTTTGATAGCAAAGTTTGATTGATAGTAGATAGTATTAATAGATAGTATGAATTATTTTTAAGCAAAGATTACGGTTTTGTTAATTTAGTTTGATTTCTAACTTTGTTATCTAACATAAATCATATTTTAATAAACATTTCGTAAAATATTTTTTGATTTTATTTATAAATAATCTCGGGTATCCGCCACCAGGGGACTTCCTCCTATATATTTTACTGAACAAATTTACTCGAGAACAAAATAATAATAAGTTGTTAATAATTTAATAATAATTAATAAAACAATCACATAAACATAATTTAATTCAACAAAACTTTAGCAACAGTTGTCTTCAGAGAGCGAAAAAACACAGGAACAGAACAAACAAAACAAGAATATATCATAATTGAACATCGACCATTAATAGTAAATATACTTAATAACAAAATAATAATAAATAGATAATAAACTAGTGGTGCATGGCATTGTGCCTTTAGGAAAGTTACTGGAACTTCACGTACCGTAATTAAACATTCGAGAAATAAAAATAATCAATATTCAATAAAAATTATTCAACTCAATTAATAGCAATTGTTTCATATATATCCTTAATTTAAAAAAAAAATCGATTTACTTTAACTATTAAGATAGTTTTGAAAATTTCAAACTATTCTGATTGTTGAATTAAAAAAAAAAGATTTTTTAAAAATGTGATATTTTTTTTTAATTTCGATTTTTTTTAAAAAAGTTTGGAATTTAATTGGAACTTCTAAAATATTTCGAAAATTTAGTGTTTTTTATAATTTTGATTCTTTTTTCAGTTCTCTCACAAAATACATTACCATTTTTTACACCATTTGCGCTCTAAAACGGACGTGCTTTTTTCAAAAAACTATCGAGTACTGTTGTCATTATAAACCGAATGTTTTGAAAATGTTTTCAAAAATGGATGTATGTGTGTGTGTATGTTTGTATGTGCGGATACAAATTTTGTCGGCGTTTTCATGAGTATTGCTCCACCGATTTGAGAATTTTAGATATTACGACGTATCACCAAGGGGGAGGGAGGTCCAAAAATCTTTAGAATATCGATCACGTGTTTAATGGACGCCCTTTAAAGAAATGAAGACTTGCTTAAATTTTTGGGAAGGCAGGTCTAACAGTTTGGAGATTCAATAAAAAAAGTAAACTAGTGGGGTGTATGGCATCGTGCCTTAAGGCAAATTGCTGGAACTTCTCGCACCGTAACGAAATTATCGAGGAATATTAAATGTTTTAAAATAGATTATTATAAATATTGCAACATTGTCGAATATTTATAAGAATTATATAAACAAAATCAATAATTTTGTTAAAACAAGCAGAAAGTTTTTGGAATCATTCAAATCTGACGCTTACTTCTCTCAAAAACTGCCATTTTTTGCACATTTAGCTCGGTATCTCCAAAACGGCTTGACCTGCCTTTGCCAAAATCTAATCACCACTTCTCAACGTCATTACAAATTGAATGTTTTTTAGATCATTCAAATCAGATGCTCCGTTCTCTTAAAAGCTCGATTTTTATTTTCTGCACTTTTTGTTCCGTATTTCCGTAACCGCTAATTTGCCTTTGCCAAAAACTAATCAGCATATCTCCCTATCAATAGGAATCGAATGTTTTTTGAACCAAATCGGTTGATTCGTGCGCCTGAAAACGTGAACCAAAAAATGCGGAGATACAAAATACACACACTCACACACATCAATTTTTTTAGGTATGCCAAAATGTTTAGAAACCTCTGAAACATTAAGATATGTAATAATTTTCATTTTCAATTTTTGGACGATTATAATACCTTACCCTACGGGAAAATCAAATTCTTCAAAAACGTCAATTTTTTTGCAAATATTTAAAAACTCTCAAATATTCTTTTTTTTTTAAAATATTCAAAAAATTTTCAAGCTTTTTTAAAAATTCAAATTTTCAGTACGGGAAGTTTCAGCAATTTGCCTTACGGTACGATTCCAAGCTCACTAGTTAGATTTTTATACATTCCTATAACTATTTATAATTTACAAAATAAACTTACTAAAGAACAAAACCACCTTTACTTAAACGAATCAAATGCACAAAATCAATTCCTCCGCCTAGGGATGTTTCGTCGTACATGACGCCGGTCGAATGTTATTCAATATCATAACAACCGATGGAAGCGGGCAACAGCTCATAAAATTAAGCGATTCTGATTCAACTTAGAGGCTTTCAGCCAGTTAGTATCGCTGTATTTAGCGTCGGCGTAAGTGGGTGCTCGGACTCGTTCGTTCGTCTCCGATTATTATAATTATTTTTAATTTAACCCATTAATAGATAAAAAAGAAAAAAATCATAAATGATAAATGATAGTGTGTATTGTGAATTATTTAATAAATTAAGTTGGTAGTAATGGATCATTAAGTGCAACAATTAGCGTCGTTACTGTATTAGTGATGTCTGTATTAAGATAAAGCGTCTAATTTTATACGACCAAAAAGTGTGTTATTAATTGTATACATTATTGCAAGCGTGTAAATTGGATTTTTATTGAAAGTGCACTATGAAGAACAGGATCAACTAATTAAGTGATTGTTTCGTGGAAGTTGCTTTAATTTTTATTACAAGTGTGTAAATTGTATTTTTATTGAGGAACAGGATTAACTAGTTAGTGATTGCTTAATTTCGTTCATTGAATAATTTTTATACTTAGACCAAAGAGTGTGTTATAATTGTATACATTATTGCAAGCGTTTAAATTGGATTTTTATTGAAAGTGCACTATAAGGGACAGGATCATCTAATTAAGTGATTGTTTCGTGGAAGTTGCTTTAATTTTTATTACAAGTGTGTAAATTGTATTTTTATTGAGGAACATGATTAACTAGTTAACGATTGTTTGATTTCGTTCCCTGAATAATTTTTATACTTAAAAAGTGTGTAATAATTGTATACAATATTACAAGTGGATAAAATGGATTTTTATTGAGAGTGCATTAGTTATATGAGGAACAGGATTTACTAGTTAGTGACTGATTTTTATACTTATAGATCAAAAAGTGTGTTATAATTGTATACAATATTACAAGTGTGTAAATTGTATTTTTATTATGAGGAACAGGAATAACACAGGTTAGTGATTGTTTGATTTCATTTGTCAAATAATTTGTACACTTATAGACCAAAAAGTGTGTTATAATTGTATACAATTTTACAAGCGTGTTATAAATGTATACAATATTACAAGTGGGTAAATTGGATTTTTATTGAGGAGCAGGATTGATTAGTTAGTGATTGTTCGATTTCGTTCGCCGAATAATTTTTATACTTATAGACAAAAAGTGTGTTACAATTGTATACAATATTACAAGTGTGTTATAATTGTATACATGATTACAAGTGTGTAAATTGAATCTTTATTATGAGGAACAGGATTAACAGGTTAGTGATTGTTTGATTTCGTTCGTTGAATAATTTTTATACTTATAGACCAAAAAGTATGTTATAATTGTATACAAGTGTGTTATAATTGTATACAATATTACAAGTGTGTAAATTGAATTTTTATTATGAGGAACAGGGTTAATTAGTTGGTGAGTGTTTGATTTAGTTCATCGAATTATTTTTTTACTCATAGACCCAAAAGTGTGTAATAATTGTATACAATATTACAAGTGTGTTATAATTGTATACGATATTTCAAGTGTGTAAATTGTATTTTTATTGAAGAACAGGATTAACTAGTTATTGATCGGTTGATTTCGTTCATCGAATAATTTTTATACTTATACACTAAAAAGTGTGTTATAATTGTATACAATATTATTAGTTTGTTATAATTGTATACAATATTACAAGTGTGTTATAATTGTATACGCGATATTTCAAGTGTGTAAATTGTATTTTTATTGAAGAACAGGATTAACTAGTTATTGATTGGTTGATTTCGTTCATCGAATAATTTTTATACTTATACACTAAAAACTGTGTTATAATTGTATACAATTTTATTAGTTTGTTATAATTGTATACAATATTACAAGTGTGTAAATTGTATTTTTATTGGGGAACAGGATAAAGTAGTTAGTGATTGTTTGATTTCGTTTATTGAATAATTTTTATTCTTATAGACGAAAAAGTGTGTTATAATTGTATATAATATTATAATTGTATTTTTATTGAGAGTGCTCTATGAAGAACAGGATCAACTAATTAAGTGATCGTTTCGTGGAAGTTGTCTTAATTGATTTCGCTTGCTGAATTATTATAAATCACTATACAACTAATTCATATACGTGATGTAAATATAAGTAGTATGTATTACAATAATCGATTTATTCCTCTTTAATAGTCGTGTGTATCGTTTACTACAGTGTGTTAGTGATGTGAGTGAGTTGCGATGCCAATGAACCATGTTATTAGTGATGTTTGATTGATTTTAATAAGTTATCGAGCGCAGAGAGAAATTATACAACGGCCGTGCAATTTGTCGATTGCCGTTTACACTTGTTGCTCGCATTTTCGATGGAATTTTATTGGGGGGTGCTACTGGACGGACGGTGGACAAAAGTTACAGTTGAAATAGGTATTTTATTTTTTTAGCGTGGGGATTGGGGGGTTGTTTGCACGCTTGTATGCGTGCATAAGTGTATATAATAAATAAATATAGTACGATTCTGTGATTACACTTTCACATGTTTTTTGTTATTTACTTTATTTTTTTATTAAACTAGTTGTAAGTGGCATTTGACTTATTGCAAGTTGCATCATAGATAACCAATATAAACATATATAGAAGTTCATGAGTTGCATTAACATGAAATGAGATGCATGAATAATTGACTTAATCAATGAGAAATAAATATATTAATTAACTTCCCGAAGGAGAAATTTATGTTTTCATCAAAAATCCGATTCGCTCATTTTATGTTTTCTCGACGTTTCAAGCCATTCTGAATCGAATGAGACTAAATTTGGAAAAAGTAGGTTGTGTGTGCATGTGTGAACAGATTTTTTACCGTAAATCGACGTTTTCTCAAAAATGGCTGGACCGATTTCAAACATTTAAAAGCCATTCGATGTATCTCGATGAGGACTAGCGTTTCTTAGTTTTATATGACGATCGGCCGAGCCGTTTCTTTGTAAAAAAATTTTGGTCCACGTCTTAGCCCGCAATTCTAAATCGATTTTGAAAATTCGAAAACAGTTCGAAAGATTTTGATTGGGAATCGTGCTGATTAGTTTTTGGTGAAGATCGGCCGGGCCGTTTTCTTTTAATAAAGTGTTAAAGAAATTTTTTTTGGCGATTCTTATGATTTTTTTACGATATATGCCATAGTCTTATATATCATACTAAAATATTACGGCCCTACGATAAGTCGTTTAATTTTAAAAATTCTTGCAAAAATTTGTATCGTTTTTTTGGTATTTGTCAAAATTAGACCTATGATTGACGTTTTATCAAAAACGCCTGAACCGATTTCTGAAATTTGTGAGCCATTTGATGTATCTCAATGAGAATTATCGTTTCTCAGTTTTGTGCGACGATCGGCCGAACCGTTTCTTTGTGATTTGAAAAAAATTCTTAAAATTTTCGTCCACATTTAAGCTCATACTACTTATTGATTTTATATAATCAAAAACTGTTCGAAAAATATTAGTTTGGTATGATACTGATTAGTTTTAGGTAAAAATCTACCGAGCTGTTTTCTTGTAATTAACTGTTGAAAAAAAATTTAAGCCCATTTTTATGGTCTTATAGAACTTACTGAAATATTACGGCCTTACGACAAGTAGTTTAATTTTAAAAATTTATCGGAATTTGAGAAAATGAGTAGTTCTTTTAACAAAATTAAAATTAGACGATTTACTTGGTATAACCATATGGTGCTTGGTCTTAATGCACATACTAATAAACCATTAAAGTTCTACGGAAACGGAAACAGGTTCAATTATAAAAATGGTTGATTTTTGAAAATTTGCTTTTAGACAATACTCCGAGTTAACAATTATGTGTAATAAATCCACTCGGAATACTTTTAATCACTCATAAATTAATTTATTTTTATTTGATTAAGTCGTTTATTTACACATCGGTAAGTTCATGTAACTTGCCTCAAGACAAAATACCAATACCAACTAGTTTTTTTTTTAATTTCCAAGATTTTTTTTTTGGAAATTAAACTATAGTTTGTTAATTTTATTTAAGGTTCTAAAACTCACTTATATACTTCAAATAAATAATTTTAACTTTGCAATTTGTTCGTTTTGACGGGCATAGACGAAATAAGTAGAACGAACTACATGATTATAATTTCATAGAAAAACCAATTAGTTTAATTACAGTATTAAGACATGTGAAGTGTTACAATATGCTGTTTAATTTTATTAGGTTAAGTAACATTAATATATAATGTTGTATTATTGTATTATATTAGATTATATTGCCAATATTGATATTGAAAGTCAAATAAAAAAAATTAGTGGTGTTCGGCATTGTGCTTTAAGGCAAATCCCTGGAACTTATCCTATCGTAATGAAAATATTCGAGAAATATTAAATGATTTCAAATAGATCATTATTTATACTGCAACTTTCATTATTCTTATTTGAAAGACAAAATATAAAAGCTTATAAATTGTTTACTTGAAAAATAAATAAACAAAACTCGATCAAACAGAGTTAGAATAAAGAAACTTATTTTCTCATATTTTTATGAATTATATAAACTGAATTGCAAAATTAAAATTGTTTATTTGAAGTATATACGTGTCTTAGAATTTTAACTAGAATTAAAATCAAAATCCGATTAATTTTTGATATTTAAAAAAATGGAAAATGATACTATTTTTTTTCAATTTTGGGGAAAAGAATTCACCATCCTAAACTAGTAATTTCTTCACAAGAAAAATGTATTTTGAATCATTCAAATCGAAAGCTTTGTTTTTTCAAAAACTGCATTTTTTTTACACTTTCAGCTTCTTATCTGTGAAACGGCTGGGCCTGTCTTTTCCAAAACTAGTCACCATGTCTTTTCTCATTTTACAAATTGAATGTTTCTTAAATCATTGAAATCGGATACTCTGTTCTATCATAAACTCGAATACTATTTTATGCACTCTGTACTCCGTATCTCCGTAACGGCTGGACCTGTCTTTGCCAAAAACTCAGCGGCACATCTCCCTATCAATAGGAATCGAATGTTTTTTGAATCATTCAAATCGGTTGATCCGTTCGTCCGGAAACGTGGACGAAAAAATGCGGACATATAAAACACACACACACACACATCCATTTTGTCTGAGGTATGCTAAAATGTTCAGAAACCTTCAAAACGTGAAGAAAAGTAAAAATTTTCAATTTCGATTTTTGGACGATTACAATAACCTACAGGAAATATTTTAATATCGTTTAGGATCCTACTGAAAAGCGCCTATTACTACTTACTGTTGTTATAATAAGCCTCTAGCTCTCATACTATCAAAATCGGTATTAATTATCTTGTAATACTTATTTACAAGCAGCCATAAGCCTAAGTCTCATTTTTGAAATTTTGCAAATTTATGCCAAAATATTCGAGAGTGTTGATAGATAGGCATTACAAAAATTTTATTCTCATTTTTTTGAAATTATATAATTATTTTACGGGAGGTCAATAAAAAATGTAATTTTTTTAACTTGTCAAGCAGCATTTCATTGCGGATGAAAATTGCTTTATATCATTATTTGCTATATTTTATTTTCATATCTAAATAACGATGATAATTAATGGTTTACAATAATGCCCGGTCGCTGTGTAATTAAAAATCATATAAATATCGTTAATGGATATGACTGCAGGGTTAACTTTCCATCATTATTACTCTCATTAAATATATTACTACAAATGTTAATATATCATTAATTAAACAATAATATAATTAATTATAGTGTATGCAGGTATTATGTTTAAATAGCGGTTTAGTACGATCGCTGAACTTTTTGAAATTCAGTCAAATAGTCTAATAGTCTTTAGTCGACTATATTGATCCATTAAACAAAGTCGAAGTAGAAGTTTGTTCGCCAGAAAATTCGACTTGCTAATTTTACCAACTAGTTCAGATAATAATAGTTCAAAATTCTAAACTTTTTAGATTGACTATATACTTATAATATATACACTATAATTACTTTTACTTTTACTTATAATATATACACTATAATTATATACTTTTTAGACGTTTTAAATCGTTTTAAATCGTTTGAGACCAATTTTGGAAAATTGTGTCCGTGAATATATGTGACCTCAAATCTTTCATCAATAATTTCTCAAAAACGGCTGCATCGATTTTAAATATGTAGAAGCTCTTTGTCGAAACTCGATAAAGACTCGCGTTGATTGCGAGACGATCGCCCGAGCCATTTTTTAGCGCAAAATTGCTAAAATTTCATCCATGTTTCAGCCAACCCCTGAAAACTGAGCCGATTTTGAAAATTTAAAACCATTCAAAAGATATCATTTGCAAAATCGTGCTGATTAGTTTTTGGCAAAGATCTGCCTGGCATTTTCTTCGTAATAGTTAATATTTTAAACTTCCCGTAGTGTTTGTAATTAGTGAGTTATTGTAATCGTCCAAAATTGAAATTGAAACTTTTTGCATATTTTCGCGTTTTGAAGGTTTCCAAACATTTTGGGATATCTTAGAAAAAATGGATGTGCGCGTGTTTTTCGTTCACGTTTTCGGGCGCACGGATCAACCGATTTAAATGGTTCAGAAAATATTCTATTCCTCTTGATACGGATATGTGCTGATTAGTTTTGGCAATAACAGATCCAACCGTTTCGGAGATACGGAGCAAAGAGTGCAGAAAATACAAATCGAGTTTTTTGAGAGAACGGAGTAGCCGATTGGAGTGATCTAAAAAACATTCAATTTGTAATGATTGGGAGAAGAGGTGATTAGTTTTTGGCAAGGACAGGTCCAGCAATTTCAAAGATACAGAGCTAAATGTGGCAAAAATGGCAGTTTTTGAGAGAACTAAGCATACTAAGAATAGAACTAAGATTTGAATGATTCAAAAGAACTTTCTGCTTGTTTCAACAAAATAATCGCTTTTGAAAAAAAAATTTCTTTGTTTCAATTTTTTTATCAGATTTTTTTTTGTATATTGAAAATAATTCAGATTTTAATTTTAATTCTGACTAAAGTTCTAATATACTTTAAACAAATAATTTCAACTTTTCAATTCAGTTTATATAATTCTTTTAAATATTATACAATGTTACAGTATTTATAATAATCTATTTGAAAACATTTAATATTCTTTGAACAATTCGTTGCAGTACGGAAAGTTCCAGCAATTTGCCTTAAGGCACGATGATATACACCACTAGTTTATATAAAAATGCTCTTCAAACTAGATATAAATTAACTTATATGCAAAAGGAAACGAGTTTATGACAATGCAGTACGAAAACTAGTTTAAAATTTTTCGATCCGGTAAGAGTGACGTCACGGACTGCTTGAAATTAATTAACTGTTATTCACTTAAAATAGAAGGAGCTATTAATGGATAGTTCAGTATTTTTTTTTTGCACTGCGCGCCCCCCCGCTCTAATAAAAAAAATGTTGTGCCCCCTTAATTTTTTCAACAATTTTATTTCATAAATACTTCATGAATATTATCAGACTACAAATTAATATGCAATGTTATGTAAAAATATGCATTAAATATAACTATTTTTTTCGTTAATTGTTTTTTATATTAATTCAAAATTTTTGATTTATTTTCGATAATAGTATTTTGGAAAGTGCCGTACGCGCCCTCCCTGTAACTGCACTCTCCCGAGGGGGTACGCCCCACAGGTTGGAAACAGCTGGGTTAGTTATTCTTCACACGCAATCTTCTTTAATTGCCAAAAATTTTAGTTTAATGTACTTTGTATAGATAGCTATAATAAATAAACTGAAAAAAGATGCACCACGTTTTTTGTGAGGCTGATTAAATCTAATGAAGTTGATGCAAACCAGAGAATACGAACATGTGGGATCAATGAAATTTTAAATTTATCAAATTTTCGATTTTAACAAAATTGCTTCCTAATTTGCTTTCCTAATAGCAGTAAATATTTTTTTAGACCTGTGTCTAGTAATATTTCAATTAAATTCTTTTATAAATAATAAGTGGATCCATATTTTTAATAGAGATGAAATGCGATTTTTAAAATAGTATCATTTTGATTGGGCAGAAATATTTGATTGATTGAAATTTCTTTTTGATACTATGCAGTAATTTTGGTTTTATTATTTTTTAAGTTTTGTAAACTATTTGTTTATTTTCTACTAATTATTATAGTCATGCATTTCCTTTGGGAAAATTCGGTAGATCATTTATTATTTTTTTACTACTATCAAATCTGAATCCAATTTGATTATCATGTCCGTTATTTGAAAAATATTTATTTTTGATTTCAGATGACTTGTTCAAATGTTTTTCTGGTTTGTTTGTTCTAATAATGAATATTTTGTTTGCCTATCTTATTTATAGCTGACTAATATGTTATTTGTACATTTTCTTGATTCGAAATGTTTTTTTTAAATTACCATTTTTAAACCTATTATGGAATTTATATTTTACAATAAAACAACATATTTTTATCCTGAGCTGTTATAAAATCTTCTATGATGGATTTTATATTGGTGGGATTTATTTATTGTTTTATAATATTGTAATTTTATTTTTCATTGTAGCTCTTGAGGCACCATTTAATATTTTCTTCATCAAAACACTCGTAAAATTTAAGTTAGACACAAACAAAACAGACATTTATCAATTTCAATACTAATTTTCGCACGGATTATAACTTTGACAGAAGATTGTTTACAGAATCAATATTTATAAATATTAGTCGGCAAACAATAAATTTGTCTTCATAATCAATAAAGAGCCGCATAAAATTCTTAAGAAAACAAAACAATGCTAAGAATTGTAAAATCTATTTTAAATGAATGAATTAATTGGAATTATTGAAGAACCAAGTTTCTTCATTGGTTTGCAATTATTCTAACATGCATTTTTATTTCTCAATAAAACAATAAAAAAAAAAGTGATAGCACAGGTCCACAAAATTAAATAATCTAAAATCAAAATTGGGGGTCAGCTTGCAAAAAATTGAAAAAAAAAATTAGAATAACGACCAAATCTCCGATCTAGTTATTCTTTTGCATAATAATTAAAATCTTATATTTTTTCTCGCTTCCAAACCTCTCTTACCTTAAATGACCATTGAGTTTCAATTAAATGATCTATTGAGTCTTTTTGTAGAATTCAGCAGTAATTTGCACCCCATTGCCGCTGGGTAATCTGCAATCATGTTTGCAATTTGAATATCTGAAAATGTGTTGGCAAAATACTACTACATTACAAAGAAACTTAATAAATCATTTAAGTGGATACTCAATAGTCATTTAAGGTAGAAAAGGCCAGGAAATGACAAAAATTATAAGATTTTACCCTTTCCACTCGCTAATTTTGTGATTTATATGCATTTTGCCGCTGGAGCGGTTGCATCCGAATGGAAAGTGTCAAGTATCATGCAGAAGAATCATCGGAGATTTTGTCATTTTTTTTTAAATTTGTTTCGATTTTTTGCCATTTGACGTCGAATTTAGACTTCAGATTACTCAATACAGACAACTTTTTTATTTTCTGGACCTATGTAATTTTTCAATTATATTTAGTATATTATATTTGTAAGTAATGATAAATATTAAATTGTCTTTTATTCCCTTTACAGGTTGGAAATGATGATGCTGGTCAGATCATAAAAATAATGCTTGAGCTAAAAACCGCATGCAAAAATTCTACTAGGATGTAAAATAGATACAATACAATACAATATTGGATCTACTTGCTATGGTTAAAATGATCATGTGACATCTAAATGCGTTACTTTACACACATATATGATGTGAAAAATAAGTCGATGATTGAAGTCTTTTCATCTAATTGTGATGCACGCCGCAGTATCGGAACCTCTAGACAACACGATGGAGACTGCCGAAGTGGCAACTGCAGATGACGAGATAACTCCTGGTGATTCAACGTTTAGCTTACTTCCTGGTGAAGAAATGGTATCATCACACAATTACGCAGAACCTTGTTTGTCTAGACTGGAATCTCCTAGTTTAAGTGAAAGACAAGGGCCAGTGGACGATTATGAAAGGTGCAGTACATTGTCTCAAGTGGATGCACCACAAGATGTTCTGGAAGGAACTTACGAAAGTTCTAATATCGATGGTTTGAAATTGGAGCAGGACTCTCATTTATCAAACCTGGATTCGGATAGATCCGATAGTCCTTTCAAGTGTGCCAAGATTCCAAGACTGTCAGAAACACCATCTCCTGCAGCTAGTTTGCCTGTTTCGATTGATATTTCTGGTTGCAATGTTGCTGGTGCCGCCTCTTGGCATCCTCATGTATATGCAAGGCCGCCAAGGGCACCGACGCCTCATTTTATAGCAGACATCCTAGGATGGGGTAAAGAATCTAAAAACAGGATAATAAATGAGGATGTAGTGAACTTAGAAACTAGTGAACCGTTAAATTTAAGTGTGGCCAAGAGTTGTAGCACGAAGAGTAGAATACTTCTAAAGAAAGGTGAGTTTCTAAAAATAAGTTAATGTCAACTTTTACTATAACGAACTCTGTGGAATTGTAGTAGTTGGTTTTGCATTATTGGTAGAGTTTTAATAATAAAACAAAGATCCATTCTTTGTGCCAACATCTGGGTGGAAATATAGTAACTTGTTCAAAGATCTATTCTTTCAAGTTGTTGTCAATTTTTTTGTGTTTAAAAATCGTTATATCTGCGTCCATGATTGAATGAGTTGTTGATTCTGATAGTTGCCTCAAAAACCTAAATCAAAAGTTTTGTCTTCCATTTGCATTTATGGAAACTTTGGGTTTTTATAAGTAATTTGTAAAACATTTTTTAAATTGAGCCAAACTTTTGAATTAGCAAGAATTCTTATCAAATTTTAGTTTTTGCGTTTAAGCTGGTTTGTCTTATAAGTAGTTTGTTAAACATTTTTCAAACTGAGACAAATTTTTGAAATTAGCAAATACGAGTTTTTGTCAAAATTTAGTTTTTGCAATAGTTCAACAATAGATACATCTGAGTCCACGTATGAATAAGTTATTGTTTCTGATAGTTGCCTCAAAAATAAAAATCAGAAGTCTTGTCTTCCTTTTGCATTTATGGAAACTTTGGGGTTGGCTAAAGAGTTTGTTAAACATTTTTCAAATTGAGCCAATTTTTTTAAATTAGCGAATAAAGTTTGATCTCGGATTGAACTAATTAATTATAATCGGAACACTTCAAATAGTTTTGTGTCAAGATTGGTAGACCTATCGACCTATTTTTTATATTCAATACCTAACAAACAGCCAATGAGTTTTAATCGATTTTGATTCTTGATAGACTATTACTTATGTAATAGTGTTTCATTATTAGTATGGTTTCAAGTTTTTTTGTAAAAAAAATATTATATAAATATATAAAAATAGAATTAGTATTTATTTCAATTCTCGTTACAAAAGTTACTCTATACGATTTTTTCCGATATTTTTATGTTTCTGGTTTTATGATCTTTTTGGAATACTTCAATAAAAGTGGAAGCATAGTCGTGTAGTTGAAAAAAAAATATATTACGGATGAAACACAAAATATTAAAATTTGACATATTTGAGGTTTTAATAATATGATTTTTTTCTAAATTTAGAGATTTTTCTTGGAAATTGTACAGTTATTAATTTAAAAATTATTGGTAATAAACCGTTTTATAATTCGAATTTATTTTATTTTCCGAAGAATTTAATCTTTTCACTAAAAAAAATGGTTTGCTAATTTTATTTTTTCTTGTCGTTTCAAAGTCATTCAGAATCGCATGAGATCAAATTTGGAAAAAGTATGTGTGTGAGCCGATTTTTGACCTCTCGTTTTCTCAAAAATTGTGCAAAAAAATTTGTTTTTAAATATCAAAAATGATTTTAATTTTAATTCTAAAATTTAAATTTCTACAACTCATTTATATACTTCAAATGAATAATTTTAACTTTGCAATTCAGTTTATACAACTCTTAGAAATATGAGATAAGCTCCTTCATTCCAACTCCGCTTGATCAAGTTTGCTTTATATACTTTTCATGCAAACATATTATATTTTATCTATAAAATACGAATAATGAAAGTTACAGCATTTATAATAATATATTTGAAAGAATTTGATATTTCCTTAATTGCGGTACGCGAAGTATCAGCAATTTGCCTTAAGGCATGATGCCATGCACGACTAGTTAAAATTTGAATTTTGAATGCATTAGGTTGAATTAGTTTATTGAGCTCTTTTATTAGGAAGGAAACAAATTTTTTAGCATTATTAAAATTGTAAAAGATGTATGAAAGGAGAATTATCATTTTATTTTCAAACTCATTTTTTATTAGCCCAAGACTTATTTCTAAAGCGATTATTGTGATCAAGGCTATTTTTTAGATGAAAGGATTTTTGTGCAATTTATGTAATAAAGCTTACGATAAATCTATATTAGGAAGTCTTTAATTCACATAATATGATAAGTAGAGAAGAATTCGAAATTATATATATTATTATTTTGAACTTTATCGACTTCTGAGATTATAAATGGACACTTAACTGGATTGTCTTTAGAATATTTATCGAAAGGTATGTTATTGTTATATGTTTATGTTATTTATAGGAATCAATCAATGATTACACGCATGTGGTGTTTCTATCTAATATAAACAATAAAGAAATAATTTATTATATTCTATCTAAACATTTCTAAATAAAGAGCTATCATAAGTTCTTAATCGTATAGAAAACAAACAATATTATCGGTCCATTGCACGAGATAGAAATTTGTGAATATTTTGGCATATCTTAGAAAAAATGAATGTATGTTTGGATTTAATTTTTTGTTAACGGTATCTAGTGCACGGGTGAACAAGTTTGAATGATTCAACAAGATTTCCTATTGGTTGAAATACCTGCATATTTTTTTAAACGTTTAAAATTGCTTTAAAACTAGCAGGGCCTCTTCTCTTTTGCAACAGCAGTGTTTTCCGCAGGAATGACACTGCTATATGGCACAGAAATCCGCTCTGCTGAAGGGACCAGTCACAACAAAATATTTCAAGATTTAACAATCATTGTAAATCAATAAAAATGTATTTAAAAATTAATACCTACACTGCGGAATAACTCAGGGAGATAAATGTTGAAACATGGATTGAAACACTATATGTCGTCTATAGACGGCACTCGTACACATACGGTTGTTACAGTTTTTGTGCTAGGAGTTAGATGCATAGCATACACGATTTTTGGCTGAAAATTGAATTTTTTCAGGTTTCAATAAAATTGCTGCATAAGCTTAATTATTGAGCGATATTTTCAAGTAGGGGTAATTCCCGAAGTGGCGGACACCTAAGGTTATTTATAAATAAATCAAAAAAAATATTTTACGAAATGTTCATTAAATTATGATTTATGTTAGATAACAAAGTTAGGAATCAAACTAAATTAACAAAACCGCAATCCTTGCTAAAAAGTAATTAATACTATCAATCAAACTTTTCTATGAAAAAATATGATTTTAAACAGTGGCACCTAGTACCGGACATTTTAAAATAACCTGCATTGATCACATATGTAGCCATCTCTACGCTCTAGAATGTGTCTTTGACGAATATTCTTAGATATTGCAAAAAAAGTCACTATTCATCCACCCTTTTGGCTGGGCCACACCGATGCTCTCAGCTGGAGCATTCATGAGCTTTTCATTCTTTGACTGGGAAATACAAAAAAATGTGGGTATGTAGTGACCGTTAGCACTCATACAGAATAAAATTAAATAATTGGAATAAATTACGTAAATACTCACAAGAAATATCAATATGTTTACTGTACGGCACTAAGGGACGACTTAGTGTCCGGTGCTAAGGGACAGACATTTTCGTTCATTTGATGGCACCTACCAAAATTGGTTTAAAGATCTAATGATGTTCTACCATTTTACGGATAACAATCAACTACAACTTTTATCTTTGCATACCACTCAAATGTAAATGCATAAATATGCTAGAATGGAAGTACCATTGATATTTAGGTGACGCCGTGGTTTTGCGCCTAAAACAGGAAAGTGTTGCTCTCGCCGTGGCCATGTGCCCTCAGTGCACCTTTTGCTCGTATTTTGAAATGAAAAGATTTATACTCGCTTAAATAATACGCGTTAAATAGAGTGTCCGGTCCTTGGTGCCTTCCGGCGTTACGGGACTTCCCCTACTATCTCTTTGGGTTTGAGAATCACTCCTCCGACCCACACCCTGATTGGCAATCGGTATTTATCGAAATTCTTGCAAATATCCTATTCAACTCCTGCAAATGCCAATAGTCCATTATGATGCCTACAAGCTAATAACGATTCGTTGTTTATAAATTTCAATTAGCGGACGATCATCAATATAATTCTGTTCGTTTGTGATATTATGATATTGTATTGGCAGTGATTCAATAGACAAATCGCTTGCGGCCATGAAGAGTACGGAGCATCTGGATTGACTCGAACGGTTTCCAAACCTTAATAGATAATAGATAATCATGTAATCGTTTAAGAAGAACTATTAATATTCACAGAACTGCCTATACTTTAAACAAATAACATAGGCCAATAATTCAAACTAGTGGTGCATCGTGCCTTGAAGCAAATTGCTGGAACTTTCCGTACCGAAAACTAAATTAATAAAAACTAGCTGTAAGTGGAATTCTGTCTTAAGGCAATTAAGGCATCGTGTCTTAAGGCAAATTGCTGGAACTTCCCGTACCAAAAATTATTATTTTTTTAAAAACAAATTAACATTTTTGAAAAAAATTTACTTTGAAAAAATTAGATTTTTTAGAAACCATAAATTTGACAAAAAATTACTTCTTAAAAAAAATTTTTTTTTTGGAAAACAAAATTTTTTTGAAAAGAAAAATGTTTTCTTCATTTTGACATATTTTGGAAATTCTGAATTTTTTAACTTCCCGTAGGGCAAGTTATAGTAATCGCAAAAAAATCGAAAATGAAAATTTTTATATATCTTTACGTTTCAGAGGTTTCTGAATATTTTGGCATACCTTAGAAAAAATGGATGTATGTGTGTGTGTGTGTGTGTATGTGCGTGTGTGTATGTATGTGCGGATACAAAATTTCGCCGACGATTTCGGGAACACTGATCAACCGATTTTAATAATTCAAAGAACATTCGATTCGTATTGATAAGGAGACGTGCTGATTAGTTTTTGGTGAAGGCAGGTCTAGCCGTTCCGAAGATACGGGGCAAAAAGTGCCAAAAACGGTAACTCAGTTTTTATGAGAACGGAGCGTCCGATTTTAATAATTCAAAAAACATTTTACTTGTATTGACAAGGTGAGGAACAGATCAAATTTTCATAAAGGCAGGTCCAGCGGTTTCGGCGATCTAATGAAAAAAGTAAAAAAAAATGCCATTTGGCGGTCAAAAATGATCATTAGACATATGCACATCAAATTATCAGTTATTTTATAGAGATTTTAACAATAAGTATAAATTTGGTTTACATTCCTATGGGTTCCGTACCAATATCTACGCGTTAGACGGCGACGCGGCGCTTACGCGTTTTGATATTTCGTCTTTATGCAGTTAAAGCAGTACGATTGCTTTGAAAAAAAGTTTAGATCTTCCAAATATGTCAAAATAAAATAACATTTTTTTCGAAAAAAAAATTAAAAAAATTTTTTTTTTTAAAAAAAAATTTTTTTCAAAAAAAAGTAATTTTTGTCCAATTTATAGTTTCTT
>NW_020539727.1:2465822-2489288 GCF_003426905.1 Ctenocephalides felis
GTTGCGATGCCAATGAACCATGTTATTAGTGATGTTTGATTGATTTTAATAAGTTACTGATACAACGGCCGTGCAATTTGTCGATTGCCGTTTACACTTGTTGCTCGCATTTTCGATGGAATTTTATTTGGGGGTGCTACTGGACGGACAGTGGACAAAAGTTACAGTTGAAATAGGTATTTTATTTTTTTAGCGTGGGGATTGGGAGGTTGTATGCACGCTTTTATTGGTGCACATGCATACAGTCATAATATTATGATTTTACTTTGTTTATTTATTTTATTATTGAACTAGGTGCGAGTGGCATTTTGACTTAATAAATAAGATATCAATAAATTTAAACTTCCCGTAGGGCAAGTTATAGTAATCGCAAAAAAATCGAAAATGAAAATTTTTATATAAAATATCTTTACGTTTCAAAGCCTTTTGAACATTTTGGCATACCTTAGAAAAAAATGGATGTATGTGTGTTTGTGTGTATGTGTGTGTGTGTGCGTGCATGTTCGTGTGTGCGGATACAAATTTTCGTTGACGATTTTGGGAACACGGATGAAGCGATTTGAATAATTCAAAAAACATTCAATTCGTATTGATAAGGTGACGTGCTGATTAGTTTTTGGCGAAGACAGGTCTAGCCGTTCCGAAGACATGGGGCAAAAAGTGCCAAAAACGGTAACTCAGTTTTTAAGAGAACGGGGCGTCCGAATTAATTCAGAAGACATTTACTTGTATTAACAAGATGAAGAACTGATCAAATTTTTATGAAGGCAGGTCTAGCGGTTTCAAAGATCTAGTAAAAAAAAGTAAAGAAAAATGCCAACTGGCGGTCAAAGATGATAATTAGACATATGCACATCAAATTATCAGATATTTTATAGAGATTCTAACTATAAGTGTGAATTTTGTTTACATTCCTATGGGTCCGTACCAATGGTTCCGACGGCGACGCGGCGCTTACCCGCTTCGATATTCGTCTCTATGCAGTTAAATCAGTACGATTGCTTTGGAAAAAAGTTCAGAATTTCCAAAATATTTCAAAATAAATTTTTCTTCAATAAGTCTTTTTTTTCAAAAAAATTAAATTTTTGTCAAAAATTTATAGTTTCTCAAAAATCTAATTTTTCTTAGAGTAAATTTTTTTCAAAAATGTTAATTTTTTATCAAAAAAAAAATTGGTACGGGAAGTTCCAGCAATTTGCCTTAAGGCACGATGCCATGCGCCCCACTAGTTTATGGGTTATTTTTCCACAAAAAAGCGAACTATACTGTTTTTTATATGACATGTTTTTTATGAAAATTTGCTTTACGAATTGCTCGGTGTTTTATAGTATCTAGAAAAAAGGTTATATAATAAAAGAAGATGAACTAGCTGTAAGTGGAAATCTGTCTTAAGGCAATTAAGGCATCGTGCCTTAAGGCAAATTGCTGGAACTTGCCCTACGGGAAGATAAAAATACTTTGAAAATAACTAATAGTAATATTTGAAAACAAAACACTACATAGATTTACTATAAAATGACCAAGCCAGATCAAGCGTTTTAAATTACGGGCCGCATTTAATTTTTTTAATTTTATTAATAATTTACGAAGTTTTATATATACTAATAAAAATTGTATTGTGAACATGAAAAAATGCATTAAAACATGTTATATAAAACCAAAACACTTGAACTTATTGTTAACATTCAGTCATATAAATAAAATTTTCTTTAAATATATTTTTTAAATTTATTAACAAAATTATTTTTTATAGCAATTTTTATTTTGGTTTGCTAGATACAGAATTACACAGTGACCTTTTTGAAAGCTCAGATTTATTTTTAAAATTTATAATCACAATTTATAAATTAATTTATCACAATTTATAAATCACAAAAATTGTTTCACTTTATCAAAGATTGATAAATTGAAAACGAAATAAGATATATAAAATTTAAAACTAGTGGTATATGGCTTAAAGCAAATTGCTGGAACGTTTCGTTCCGTAACGAAATATTCGAAGAATATTAAATGCTATCAAATATATTATTATAAATACTGTAACTTTCATTATTCGTATTTTATAGACAAAATATACGAGCTTATAAATTGAACTGTGACGTTTATGTAAGTTCACATGAAAAGTAAATGAACAGAACTTAATGAAGGGAATCGAGTTGAATTCAAGGATCTTATCTCATATTTCTAAGAAATGTATAAAATGAGTTGCAGATCTAAAAATGATTTTTTATTGTATATAAGTGAGCTTTAAAACTTTAGCCAGACTTAAAAATAAAATCTGAATCATTTTCGATATACAAAAAAAAAATTGAAAAAATTTTTTTTTGGAATATTTTTTTTCCAAAAGCAATTATTTTGTCAAAACAAGCATAAAGTTTTTCGAATTATTCAAATCGGATACTTAGTTCTCTCAAAAACTGACATTTTTTGCACATTTAGCTCCGTATCTTCGAAATGGTTATACTTGTCTTTCCAAAAACTAATCAACACGTCTCCGCATCAGTAGGAATAGAATGTTTTTTCGAACGAAAAGTTGTATCCATAATACATACATACATAGACACACATCAATTTTTTCTGAGCTGCCAAAATATTCAGAAACCTTTGAAACGTAAAGATATGCAAAAAAATTCAATTTTGGTTTTTGGACGATTAAAATATCTTAACCTCTTAAGATAGGGGAGTTAATTAGTCGATAATAATAACGCAAACCGAAATTTTATGATAGCTCAACTTTATATTATTTGCTAAAAATGACTCGCCTGCACAATTCTGTTCACTTCGTCGGGGTGCAAGCCGACCTCTCGACCATGACAATATTATGGAGACAGTTCACATGATAAAAAATATTTTAATATCTTTTAAGATCCTACTGAAAAGCGCATTTTATTACTTACTCCTGTATTAATAAGCCTCTAGCTCTCGTACTATCAAATCTGTATTAATGATCTTGTAATACTTATTTACAAGCAGCCCTAAGCTTAAGTATCATTTTGGATATTTTCACAATTATGCCAAAATGATCGAGAAGTTTTGATACATAGACATTACCTACAACAATTTTATTCTCTTTTTTTAAAATTATATAATGACTTTACGGGAAGTCAATAAAAAAATGTATTTTTTTTAACTTGCCAAGCAGCATTTCATTGCGGATAAAAATTGCTTTATATCATTATTTGCTATATTTTATTTTCATATATAAATAACGATGATAATTAATGGTTTACAATAAAGCCCGGTCGCTGTGTAATTAAAAATCATATAAATATCGTTAATGGATATAACTGCAGGGTTAACTTCCCATCATTATTACTCTCATTAAATATATTACTACAAATGTTAATATATCAATTAATTAAACAATAATATAATTAATTATAGTGTATGCATGCAGGTATTATGTTTAAATAGCGGTTTAGTACGAACGTTGAACTTTCTGAAATTTAGTCAAATAGTCTAATAGTCTTTAGTCGACTATTGAATCAAAAAATATAGTCGAAGTAGAAGTTTGTTCGCCAGAAAATTGACCTTGCTAATTTTACCAAGAAAAAACTGCTTTAGGTAATAAAAGTTCAATATTCTAAACATTCTACATTTACTATACACTTATAATATATATTATAATCAACTTTCCGTAGGGTAAGTTATTGTAATGGTCCAAATATAGAAATTGAAAATTTTTGCATTTCTTCGCGTTTTGAAGGTTTCCGAACATTTTGGCATACCTCAGAAAAAATGGATGTGTGTGTATGGATGCACTCTTTTGTCCACGTTTTCGGGTGCACGGATCCACCGATTAGAATGGTTAAAAAAACATTCGTTTCCTATTGATAGGCAGAAGTGCTGATTAGTTTTTGGCAAAGGCAGGTCCAGCCGTTTTGGAGATACCGAGCTAAATGTGCAAAAAATGACAGTTTTTGAGAGAACTAAGCATCCGATTTGAATGATTCAAAAAACTTTCTGCTTGTTTTGATAAAATAATTGTCCTGGCGAAAAAAAAAATCAAAAAATTCTTTTCCAGAATTTTTGTTTCAAAAATGTTTTTTTTGTATATCGAAAATTTAGATAAAATTTAGATTTAAAAGCCATTCGATGTATCTCGATGAGGACTAGCGTTTCTGGGTTTTGTGCGCCGATCGGCCGAGCCGTTTCTTCATAAATAGCAGAAAAGTGAAAAATTTTTCGTCCACGTTTTAGCCCCCAATTCTAAATCGGTTCTGAAAATTCAAAAACTGTTCGAAAGATATTGGTTGGGAATGGTGCTAATTATTTTTTGGTAAAGATCGGCCGGGCCGTTTTCTTATAATAAAGTTTAAAAAAAAAATTCGACGATTTTTATGATTTTTTTTGACGGTAGAATCATAGTCTTCTAGATCATACTTAAATATTACCGCCCTACAACAACTCGTTTAGCTTTAGAAATTCGTCAAAGTTTGCAAAAATTGGTATTATTTTTTTGGCATATGTCAAAATTAGACCTTTCATCGACGTTTGGTCAAAAACGCCTGAACCGATTTCAGAAATTTAAAAGCCATTCGATGTATCTCAACGAACACTATAGTTTGTCAGTTTTGTGAGACGATCTGCCGAGCCGTTTCTTTGTAATTTGCAAAAGAGTGTTAAACTTTTCGTCTACATTTAAGCTCATTCTACCGAATCGATTTTAAAAAATCAAAAACTGTTTGAAAGATATTAGTTGGGACTAAAACTGATTAGTTTTAGGTGAAAATCTACCGAGCCGTTTTCTTGTAATTAACTGTTGAAAAAAAATGTTAAGCCGATTTTTATGAAACTTTCTTTGGCGATGTATATCATGGTCTTATAGAACTTACTGAAATATTAAGGCCTTACGACAAGTAGTTCAATTTTAAAAAATCATCAAAATTTGAGAAAATGAGTAGTTTTGTTTTCGTTTGTTAAAATTAAAATTAGATGATTTACTCGGTATAACGATAGATTACTTGGTCTTAATAAACATACTAAACCATTAACGTCCTGCGAAAATTGGTTCAATTATAAAAATTATTGATTTGTGAAAATTTGCTTTTAGAAAAGACTCCAATTTACGTGTTCGTCCGTTTTTAATGATGTGTAATAAATCTACTCGGAATACTTTTAACTACTCTGAATCGTTTTTGCAAAAAATTGTAGCCTTTGACAGAAAGAAGCATCCGATTTCAATGATTCAAAAAAGTTCTTCGAATATTTCATTTGAGGCGGGATGTTTTAGCAATTTGGGTTAAAGCGTTTTAGCAATTTGCCTTAATGCACCACTAGTTTTCAATTGTAATTTTTTAAGGGCTAATATATCAAGTTTTACTTGTGAACATGTGCAATTTATTCTAGAAGATCTTGATTGATTTTTTAATTATAGAAAGCAATAAGCAAATTTCACATTTTTGACGCATATACATATTTTATATTTTTTGTTATATATAATTTAAAGATTTTATTAAACTGCTTTTCAAACTAGATAAAACTAGATAAAAACTAACTTTTTTGCAAAAGAAAACGAGTTTATGACAATGAAGTGCGAAAACTAGTTTAAAATCTTTCGATCCAGTAAGTTTGACGTCAAAGACTACTTGAAATTAATTAAATATGATTTACTTAAAATAGATGGAGCTAATTATGGATAGTTATTTTTTACACGCAATCTTCTTCAATAGTCAAAAAATTAAGCTTCATATACTTTTTATAGATTATAGTATAATAACTAAACTAAAAAAAGTGCATCACCTTTTGTAATGCTAGTTAAATTTAATGAAACTGATGCAAACCAGAGAAAACGAACATGTGGAATCAATGAAATTTTAAATTTATCAAATCAAAAATCAAATTCTTAATTTCCAAAAAAATGCTTCCAAATTTTCAGTATTAATTGATTAAATTATTTTATAAATAAAGGGGATGCATATTTTTTAATAAAAATAAAATACTATTATTCTAAGTATTATTGGATTGCCCAGTAATTTCGGTTGCAATGTTTTTAAATTATATGACATTTTTATTTATTTTCTACTAATTATTATCATCGTTTTGCATTTTCTTAGAAAAATTCGGAGGATTATTGTTTTGTTATTTTATTAGTATCTTCATGCAAATGATCATAATCAAATATTCTTGATCTAATTTGATTATCATGTATGTTATTTGAAAAATAGTTATTGTTAATTTCAGATTAATGCATAACTTGTTCAAATGTTTTATTTGTTTGTTTGCACTAAAAGTACTAATAATATATATTTAACTTTGCCTATCTTATTTATGGCTGATTAATGATGTCAATAAAATTGGCACATTTTGTGATTTTGTAAGAATTTCTCAGACTTAATGCTAACATAAATTGCACATTTTTTGTTATTTTTTGACTCAAAACGTTTTTTTAAAAACCATTTTTAAACTTGTAATGAAATTTTATATTTTACAATAAATCAACATATTTTTGTTTTGAGCTATTATAAAATCTTCTATGATGTATTGATGGAATCTATTTATTGTTTTATAATATTGTAATTGTATCTTTTATTGTAGCTCCTGATGTGTGATTTTCTTCATCAAAATATATACTCATAAAACATAAGTAAATTATTAAAACATAAAACACATTCAATTTCAATCTTAATTTTCACACGGATGATGACTTTGAAAGAAGATTGTTTGCAGAATCAATATTTATAAATATAAGTCGGCAAACAATAAATGTGTTTTTCATAATCAATAAAGTGCCGCAAAAATTGCTTAGGAAAACAACGATAAGAATTGTAAAATCTATTTTAAATGAATAAATAAATATATAATTATCATGAAAAAGAAATATAAAAAACTTGATTTTCAATAATGCATTTTTATTTTTCATAAAAAAATTAAAAAATTTATAGCACAGGTCTACAAAATAAAAAAAAGTTGTATGTATGCACACCCACAGTAGAGAATGCAATACCGGTAATTCGGCGGTATTTTACCGGTATTTACCCCAAAAATACCGGTATTTTCGGTATTTTTTACATAAGCGCTATTTGATACATAATACACAAAAGTTCATATTTCTCAGAACAAATTTATCTTTAAATTCCATAATCGCATAAACAGCTATATCTTCAAGTGATTCTATAGAATAAAAAAATTTCAAATATTATCTCAAATCGTCATTAAACTGAATATTTATTGCTTTACTAAGGGCTTTATATCGTGTCACAATAAATAGTATTGGACTGATAGATAATGATGTTTCTTTTATCTTATTTAAAAATGTAACGGTTTTTTAAGTGATATTTGCGCCAAAATATTTTATATCATACAGATTGCCCCTGCGTAATCTTTATTTTTCTTCTAACTTTATACATAATAATTATGATAATTACTAAATATTTTTGCTTCTTCTTACAATTATAAAATATTATTTTTCGAAAATATTTTGAAGCTTGAAAATACTATCAATTATAGTAACTTTATTATTTATCTCGACAAAGTATCCGATCTTAAATTAGTGTAGAAAAATTATTTTTTTAAAATATTAGAGATTATGGTTATTTAACACATCGGACACAGACAATACAGTTTATTTTAATAATGTAATATTATCTTTTATGAGTTTTTGGTCTTTCTTACTCATAAGTTAGTTTTTAGTGAAAAGTACTCAATAGACTCGATAGTGATAATGAATTAATTAAATTGGATATAATTTTGTTAAATTATTATTTAAAAAAAATAAACTTGTTGTTTTATTTTATTGTGTTTATTGTTTAGTTGAATATAGTTGTAGTTGGATATACATTTTTTTATATTTGTACTAGTAACTTTCAATTTTGTTTTCGTTTGTTTAAGATAATAAAAATACCGGTAATTTACCGGTATTTCGGTTTTAGAATGAAAAATTACCGAAATACCGGTATTGAAATTTTCCATCGGTATTGCATTCTCTAGTGTGCAGCATATATTTTCCAATGTAGTTTTTACCGCTGAACATTAATCCAAAGGCAAAATTAAGGGTCAACCGGCAAAAAAATGACAAAAAAAAAATAAAAAACGACAAATTTTTCGAGCTAGTAGTTCTTCTGTATAATAGTATTATAGTTATATATATATAGTTCTTTATGTATAATATATACAAAAAAAATTTAATAAATCATTTAAGTGGATATTCAATAGTCATTTAAGGTAGAAAAGGCCAGAAAATGACAAAAATTATAAGATTCTAACCCTTTCCACTCGCGAATTCCGGGATTTATATGAATTTTGCCGCTGGAGCGGCTGCATCCGAATGGAAAGGGTTGAGTATCATGTAGAAGAATCACTAGATCGGAGATATTGTCATTTTTAAAATTTGTTTCGATTTGTTGCCATTTGACCCCCAATTTTGACTTCAGATTACTCAATACAGATAACTTTTTTTATTTTGTGGACCCGTGTAATTTTCCAATTGTGTTTATTATATTATATTTGTAAGTAATAATAAATATTAAATTTTCTTTTATTTTCTTTACAGGTTGGACATGATGACGCTGATCATTTCATAAAAATAATGCTTGAGCAAATATTCTCCTAGAATGTAAAATAGATACTGGCACCAATATTGGATCTACTGACTGAAGTTAAAATGATCATGTGACATCTAAATGCGTTACTTTCTGACGTGTATGATGTGAAAAATAAGTCGATGATTGAAGTCTTTTCATCTAATTGTGATGCACGCCGCAGTATCGGAACCTCTAGACAACACGATGGAGACTGCCGAAGTGGCAACTGCAGATGACGAGACAACTCCTGGTGATTCAACGTTTAGCCTTCTTCCTGGTGAAGAAATGGTATCATCACATAATTATGCAGAACCTTGTTTGTCTAGGCTGGAATCTCCTAGTTTAAGTGAAAGACAAGGGCCAATAGACGATTATGAAAGGCTATCATCAAGTAATTTGTCTCAAGTGGATGCACCACAAGATGTTCTGGAAGGGACTTATGAAACTTCTAATATCGAAGGTTTGAAATTGGAGCAGGACTCTCATTTATCAAATCTGGATTCGGATAGATCCGATAGTCCTTTCAAGTGTGCCAAGATTCCAAGACTGTCAGAAACACCATCTCCTGCAGCTAGTTTGCCTGTTTCGATTGATATTTCTGGTTGCAATGTTGCTGGTGCCGCCTCTTGGCATCCTCATGTATATGCAAGGCCGCCAAGGGCACCAACGCCTCATTTTATAGCAGACATCCTAGGATGGGGAAAGGAATCTAAAAACAGGACAATAAATGAGGATGTAGTGAGCTTAGAAACTAGTGAACCGTTAAATTTAAGCGTGGCCAAAAGCTGTAGCACGAAGAGTAGAATACTTCTGAAGAAAGGTGAGTTTCTAAAAATAAGTTCTGTCACTTTTGAATTAGGAAGAATTCTTATCAAAATTTAGTTTTTGCATTTAAGAATCGTTACATTTGCGTCCTATGATTGAATAAGTTGTTATTTCTGATAGTTGCTACAAAAATTGAAATCAGAAGTTTTATCTTCTTTTTGCATTTTTGGATACTTTTGGTTTGTCTAAGTAGTTTGTTAAACATTTATCAAACTGAGACACATTATTGAAATTAGCAAATATTCTTGTCAAAATTTAGTTTTTGTTTTTAAGAATCGATACATCTGGGTCCCATAATGAAATATAGTTATTGATTCTGATAGTTGCTACTAAAATCGAATTCAGAAGATTTGTCTTCTTTTTGCATTTATGGAAACTTTAGGTTTATTTCAGTAGGTTGGTAAGTATTTTACAAACTGAGGCGTTTTTGTTAAATGAGCAAATATTCTTGTCAAAATTTTGTTCTTGCGTTAAGGAATCGAAACATTCGAGTTCCATGAGGAAATTAGTTATTGATTTCTGATAGTTGCTATAAAAATCTTAATCAGAAGTTTTATCTTCTTTTTGCTTTTGTGGAAACCTTGGGTTTGTCTCAGTGGTTTGTTAAACATTTTTCAAACTGAGCCAATTTTTTTAAATTAGCGAATAAAGTTTGATCTCGGATTGAACTAATTAATTATAATCGGTACAGTTCAAATAATTTTGTGTCAAGATTGGTAGACCTATAGACCTATTTTTTATAATTAATATCTAACGAAAAACCAATGAGTTCTAATCGATTTTCAATCATTATATATTTATATATATTATTTTTGTTATTAAAAAAGTCACTAGGTTTCACTAGGTACTTTAAAAATCTTATCAATTTAAATAATCAGAATGAAAAAATATAAAAATAGAATTAGTATTTATTTTAATTCTCTCTGCAAAAGTTACTCTAATCGACTTTCTCCAATATTTTTATGTTTCTGGGTTTTTGATCATTTTGTTGATGTTCTCTCAAAAATTGTTTTCATTTTGTGATGTTCTCTCAAAAATTGTTTTAAATTTTTTTTTAATATCAAAAATGATTTGGATTTTAATTTTAATTCTAAAATTCAAATTCTAAAACTCACTTATATACTTAAAATGAATAATTTTAAGTTTGCTATTCAGTTCATATAATTCTTAAAAATATGAGATAAGTTACTACATTCCAACTCCGCTTGATCAAGTTTTGTTTATATACTTTTCATGCAAACTTATATGAAAGTCATTGTCCAATTTAAAAGCTCTTATATTTTGTCTATAAAATACGAATAACGAATGTTACAGCATTTATAATAGTATATTTGAAAGCAATTTATATTTCTCCAATATTCTCCATTTCAATTTTCTCGTTCATTACGGTATGGGAAGTTCTAGCAATTTGCCTTAAGGCACGATGCCATTAGTTTGAACTTTGTTGAGCTCGTTTATTAGGAAGAAAACAAATCATTCGAATTTTGAAAAATCAAAAAATACTATTATATTACAAACATTAGAAGTACAGAATTGAAATGCGTATTATCATTTTGATTTTAAACTCTTCATTTATTGACCAAGACTCATTTTAAAAGCGATTATTGTGATCAAGACCATTTTTTAGGAGAAAGCATTTTTGTATTTTTATGCCATAAACTTACGATAGATCTTTATTTGGAAGTCTTTAGTTCACATAGTATGATAAGATAAGCAGAAATGAATTCGATATTGCATATATACTAATTCGAACTTTATCGACTTCTGAGATTATAAATAGACACTTAACAATTGTCTTTTGAATATTTATCAAAAGGTATGTTATTGTTATATGTTTATGTTATTCATAGGAATCAATCAACGATTACACGCATGTGGTTGTTTCTATCTAATATAAATAATAAAGAAATAATTCATTAGATTCAATCTAAACATTTCTAAATAAAGAGCTTTCATAAGTTCTTTATCATATAGAAAACAAACAATATTATTGGACCATTGCACGAGATAGAAATTTGTGAATATTTGGCATATCTTAGAAAAAATGAATGTATGTTTGGATATAATTTTTTGTTAACGATATCGAGTGCACGGATGAACAATTTTAAATGATTCAAAAAAAGATTTTATTCCAATTGATTGAAACACGTGCATATTTTTTTAAACGTTTAAAATTGCTTTTAAACTAGCAGTGTCTCTGCTCTTTTGCAACAGCAGTATTTTCCGCAGAAATGACACTGCTGTATGGAACAGAGAGCCGCCCAGTAGCTCTTCTAAAGGGACCAGTCACAACAAAATACGAGGTCTGTTCAAAAAGTACCCGGAATTACTAATAATTAAATTTCGCGGGTCTGGAGTGTCTGATTGTCAAATTTTTTTTTATTGTGTTGGTATACATGCCCCTAAAGTATGATGAAATTTTCAGCTATATTCACTGTTTACTTTGTCTGTGGTAGTCGCTAAGGTTCGACGTGTTTTCTGAGCTCGGCGATTTTTACAATGGAAGAATTGAAAAGTCAAAGAATTTGTATTAAATTTTGCGTAAAAAATGAAATAAAGTGTTGCAAAGTGCAAAAATTCACCAGATATGGCTCCGTGTGACTTTTCCTATTCCCAAAGTTGAAGAGACCCATGAAAGGACGGCGGTTTCCTCGATTGAAGAAAATCGCTGAGAGTGCTCAAGGACATATCAAAAAGTGAATATCAAGGGTGATTCGAAAATTGGAAAAAACGCTGGCATAAGTGTATTATATCTGGGGGGGACTACTTTGAAGGGGACCACATTAATGTAGACGAATAAATAAATATTTTTTTGAAAAAACGGAAATTCCGAAAACTTTTTGAACAGACCATGTATTTCAAGATTTACCAAACATTGTAAATTAATAAAAATGTATTAAAAATTAAAAGAAACACTTCGGGATAACTTAGGTCGATGAATGTTGAAACATATATTGAAAAACTATATGTCGTCTATAGACGACACTCGTAGTTAGATGCATGACATACACGATTTGTGGCTGAAAATTGAATTTCTTCAGATTTCAATAAAATTGCTGAATAAGTTTGATTATTGGGCGATGCTTTCGAGCACTATCTCTTTGGGTTTGAGAATCACTCCTCCAACCCACACCCTGAATTGCAATCGGTATTTATCGAAATTCTTGCAAATATCCTATTCAACTCCTGCAAATGCCAATAGTCCATTATGATGCCTACAAGCTAATAACGATTCGTTGTTTATAAATTTCAATTAGCGGACGATCATCAATAAAATTCTGTTCGTTTGTGATATTATGATATTGTATTGGCAGTGATTCAATAGACAAATCGCTCGCGGCCACGAAGAGTACGGACGGAGCATCTGGATTGACTCGAACGGTTTCCAAACCTTAATAGATAATAGATAATCATGTAATCGTTTAAGAAGAACTATTAATATTCACAGAACTGCCTATACTTTAAACAAATAACATAGGCCAATAATTCAAACTAGTAGTGCATCGTGCCTTGAAGCAAATTGCTGGAACTTCCCGTACCGAAAACTAAATTAATAAAAACTAGCTGTAAGTGGAATTCTGTCTTAAGGCAATTAAGGCATCGTGTCTTAAGGCAAATTGCTGGAACTTCCCGTACCAAAAATTATTATTTTTTTAAAAACAATTAACATTTTTGAAAAAAAAATTACTTTGAAAAAATTATATTTTTGAGAAACCATAAATTTGACAAAAAATTACTTTTTTAAAAAAACTTTTTTGGAAAACAAATTTTTTTTGAAAAGAAAAATGTTTTCTTTATTTTGACATATTTTGGAAATTCTGAATTTTTTAACTTCCCGTAGGGCAAGTTATAGTAATCGCAAAAAATCGAAAATGAAAATTTTTATATATCTTTACGATTCAGAGGTTTCTGAATATTTTGGCATTCCTTAGAAAAATGGATGTATGTGTGTGTGTGTGTGTATGTATGTGCGGATACAAAATTTCGTCGACGATTTCGGGAACACTGATCAACCGATTTGAATAATTCAAAGAACATTCGATTCGTATTGATAAGGAGACGTGCTGATTAGTTTTGGTGAAGGCAGGTCTAGCCGTTCCGAAGATACGGGGCAAAAAGTGCCAAAAACGGTAACTCAGTTTTTATGAGAACGGAGCGTCCGATTTTAATAATTCAAAAAACATTTTACTTGTATTGACAAGGTGAGGAACAGATCAAATTTTCATAAAGGCAGGTCCAGCGGTTTCGGCGATCTAATGAAAAAAGTAAAAAAAATGCCATTTGGCGGTCAAAAATGATCATTAGACATATGCACATCAAATTATCAGATATTTTATAGAGATTTTAACAATAAGTATAAATTTGGTTTACATTCCTATGGGTTCCGTACCAATATTTACGCGTTAGACGGCGACGCGGCGCTTACGCGTTTTGATATTTCGTCTTTATGCAGTTAAAGCAGTACGATTGCTTTGAAAAAAAGTTTAGATCTTCCAAAATATGTCAAAATAAAATAAACATTTTTTTCGAAAAAAAAATTAAAAAAAAATTTTTTTTTAAAAAAAATTTTTTTTCAAAAAAAAGTAATTTTATGTCCAATTTATAGTTTCTTAAAAATCTTATTTTTTCGAAGTAAAATTTTTTCAAAAATGTTAAAAAAATAATAATTTTTGGTATGGGAAGTTCCAGCAATTTGCCTTAAGGCACGATGCCTTAATTGCCTTAATACAGAATTCCACTTACAGCTAGTTAAGATTCTCATAATAAATATTTTAAAATAATTCAAATCAAATATGCTCAGTTGTTGGCTATCAAGAAGTTATAACTTTCCGTAGGGCAAGTACAAAAATCGAAAGTGAAAATTATTGCATATCTTCACATTTCAGAGGTTTCTGAACATTTGGCATACTTACAAAATGTATGTGTGTGTATGTATGTATGTGTGGGTACAATTTTTCATCAACGTTTTCGGGAGTACCGCTCAACCGATTTGAATAATTCAAAAAGCAATCGATTCCTAATGATAGGGAGATGTGTTGATTAGTTTTTGGCAAAGGCAGTTCGAGCCGCTTCGGAGATACGGAGCAAAGAGC
Source organism: Ctenocephalides felis (assembly GCF_003426905.1). NCBI lineage: Eukaryota > Metazoa > Arthropoda > Insecta > Siphonaptera > Pulicidae > Ctenocephalides > Ctenocephalides felis. The sequence continues at coordinate 2,480,263 of NW_020539727.1, forward strand.
GCAGAAAATAGAAATTGGGTTTTTGAGAGAACGGAGCATCCGATTTAAATGAACTAAAAAACATTCAATTCGTAATGGCGAGGACGGTGTTTAGTTTTTGACAAAGGTAGGTTCAGTCGTTTTGGAGATACCGAGCTAAATGTGCAAAAAATGGCAGTTTTTAAGAGAACTAAGCATCCGATTTGAATTATTCAAAAAAAATTCTGCTTGTTTTGACAAAATAATTGCTTTAAATAAAAATTATTTAGGATTTAAAAAATTTTTTTTTTAATATTTTTTGTATACCGAAAATAATTCAGATATAAGTTCTAATTCTGGCTAAAGTTCTAAAGCTCACTTATAAGCTTCAAATAAATAATTATAACTTTGCAATTCAGTTTATATAATTCTAGACAGTGTTAAAGTATTTATAATAATCTATTTGAAAATATTTAATATTCCTCGAACATTTCGTTACGGTATGGGAAGTTCCAGCAGTTTATTATATAAAAAACTAGTTTATTATTTATTTAGTTTGTTACATAGGCTAAGGTGTATTTCGAAAAATACATTTGAAATGTCTTTAAGAAAACACATAATAAAGAATGCTAAGTAATTGTTAACATCTAAATATAATGCTAGGAACGTATAATTGAAGATAAAACAAAATAATTTAGCTGGTAATTAATCTATTATGAAGAGTAATTAATTGAGTTAAAGAACGACGACATTATTAATTGATATTCATTTTGTAAGTAAATTTTAGAGCTGCTGAAGATCACTATGATTAATTAGATATTAAGCGGACTGTAAATTATAAATATTCCATCACTAAGATATGTGATTCACTATTTAGTTTATGATATATATTATTGATCTAGAATTTACAACTTTCTCCTCTCGTTACTTTTGCTTGTACCTCAGTTATTATAAGTTACAGGTATTTATATTCATACATTCATACCCCTTACCCCGAAGGGTCCCAAGTTAAATAAAAAAGCTTGATTTTATAATAAAATAAATTAAAAATTGATGCATTTGAAATAAAATATGATCATTCTAACAATAAGTCCGCTTAATTAGATTTTGTTTATATATATTTCATTCATACTTATATAAACAACGTCTTCTAATTTAATAATTTCACATTTTGTCTACAAGGAACAAATAATGAAAATTATAGTTTTTATAATATTTATTCATGGATATTTGCCGACTGATTATTTTTATTCTTCGAAAGTTCCGAAAGTTCCAGCAATTTGCCTTCAGGCACGATGCCTTGCGCCCCACTAACACCTACCCTATTAAACCTGCATTATAAGAAAGTAGTGGAGTGGAACGTTTGGGATGTAGTAGTCTACCTAATTGGGGCATAATTAAATTTACACACATTTGGAAGCTAATAGTTTTTAACAAAGAGTCCAACATTTTTTATCCTAATTACCAAAGATTGGGGAAGTTTAGACCAAATTACCCATATCGTGTAAAGTTTGAAATTCGCTGGTGTAGACTATTTAACTGAACATAATTTCCAATAAACAACGTCAGCCAACCTAGAGTCCGGTAATTGATCGCAACAAATGGACACGGATGAGTATCAAACAACGCGCGTGCGTACTATCACAATACAATATAATAGAATGGAATAGAATGTACATTGTACATACATTATGCATAATACATACATTCGGTTTCGGACCTAATAAACTTTTGTTTGATACGATCATGAATGCATTGCAAAAATTTTAGTGGTGCATGGCATCGTGCCTTGAGGCAAATTGCCGTACCGAAAACTACATTTTTTAAAAAATCATTAAATTTTTTCAAAACTATGAAAAAATTAGAATATTGAGAATTTTGAAATTTTTGAAATAAATTGATTTTTTTTATATCATGTCTTTATAGCAATCGCGTTGCATAGCTCATTTAGAGTCGAAATATAGAAGCGCGTAAGCGCCGCATCGTAGTCCAACATATTCACATTGGTACGTAACCCATAGAAATGTACACACGATTTGTACTTATTATTATGATCTTTATAAAATATCTGATAATTAACTTCCCGTAGGGCAAGTTAGTAATCGCAAAAAATCGAAAATGAAAATTTTTATATATCTTTACGTTTCAAAGGTTTCTGAAAATTTTGGCATACCTTAGAAAAAATGGATGTATGTGTGTGTGTGTGTGCGTGTGTGTATGTATGTTCGGATCAAATTTTCATCGACGATTTCGGGAACACGGATCAACCGATTTGAATAATTGAAAAAACACTCGATTCGTATTCGTAGGCAGGTCTAGCCGTTCCGAAGATACGGGGCAAAAAGTGCCAAAAATGGTAACTCAGTTTTTAAGAGAACGGAGCGTCCGATTTTAATAATTCAAAAAAAAAAAATTACTTGTATTGTCAAGATGAAGAATTGATCAATTTTTCATGAAAGCAGGTTTAGCGGTTTCGGAGATCTAATGATAAAAGTAAAAAAAATGCCATTTGGCGGTCAAAAATGATCATTAGACATATGCACATATGTCAAATTTATAGTTTCTCAAAAATTTAATTTTTTCGAAGTAATTTTTTTTCAAAAATGTTAATCGTTTTTAAAAAAATAATAATTTTTGGTACGGGAAGTTCCAGCAATTTGTCGTAAGGCACGATGCCATGCGCCCCACTAGTTCCTTTTTTTATTGGATCTCCGAACCCGCTGGACCTGCATTTCCAAAAACTTCGCCAGTTGTTAATATCGCCAATACAAGTAAAATGTTTTTTGAATCATTCAAATCGGACGCTTTGAATTATCATTTTTGGAACTTTTTGCCCAGATTTTGAACTTAGCTTTGAATTAATTACTGCAAAAAGACTAACAATGATGCTCAACGTCTGACAGGATTGTGATTATGGCTGAAACTGAAACATTACTAAAGCTAGTAGTGCTGTAAACGGAGCGTTTTAGGTCTGAATTTTTTTACGGTGCTTCGAATTGAATGAAATTTTGGAATTAGGTTCATCTTACCCTCAAGTTCAAAAGTGAAAACAATTCGGGTTGCGCCATCACCCCCCGCGGAGATGACACCCCCTCTCAATTGTGTAATTACATTTAAAAAAAAACGTCGGAAATCGATAGAAGAACTAATTGTAAGAAAAAAATGTCTTTTATAGTTTTTCAAAAAAAACTAATACTTTTCAAGTTACTGGCCACTAAAGATTCATATATTTTTGGCGTTTTTTTTGTTTTTTTGCAAATATCTCCTAAAATATACATTTTAACGAAAATCATGTAATGAACAAAATAATGTCAATAAAAATTTTAATAATATGTAATCGGTATTACATAAAGTGTTCTAGGAAAAATATTGAGAAAGATTTGAAAGAGCAAAGTCGTTTTTTATTTCGTTCAAGATTTAATTGTTGTATTTAAAGCCATCTAGTGTCGAGGTTTTACATTTTATGCATTTCGGTAAAATTGGGTTTTATAGTGCTCAACATAAGCTTTAAAATGAGTGTTGTTACAAGTTTTTTGCGTGTAAAATGAGTAAGCTATCTATATAATAAGAAGCATATACGAAGTTTTTTTCTTTTAAATAATATGGTTTAATGAGCGCCATTTCCACCAGAATTAAAGTAATTCACATTCCATCTAGAATTCACTTCATTATAAACATCTTGATGGATTTTAGCAAATTCACTACTTTAGTACAAACTATTTTCAGAAAACTCACGATTTTATAAAAACTTTTTTTTCCAATTTTTTAAAAAATCGAAATTATTTTCAATATATCTCAAAAAGAATAGAAGATACATATAAAAGCATATAGATAAAAATCAAAGGGATCTTTCTGGCTTATTTTTGTTTTTTATTATTTTTCTTTCACACAAAAATTGACAGAGTTATGAATGTTTACAGACTGCGCGGCCGCGCAAATTGGAAAAAAAAGTTTTTATAAAATCGTGAGTTTTCTGAAAATAGTTTGTACTAGAGTAGTGAATCTGCTAGAATCCATTAAGATGTCTATAATGAAGTGAATTCTAGATGGAATGTGAATTACTTTAATTCTGGTGGAAATGACGCTCATTAAACTATGTGATTTAAAAGAAAGAAACTTCGTATATGCTTCTTATTTGCTTGATAGCTCACTCATTTTATACGCAAAAAACTTGCAACAGCACTCATTTTAAAGCTTATGTTGAGCACTATAAAACCCAATTTTACCGAAATGCATAAAATGTAAAACCTCGACACTAGATGGCTTTAAATACAACAATTAAATCTTGAACGAAATAAAAAACGACTTTGCTCTTTCAAATCTTTCTTAATATTTTTCCTAGAACACTTTATGTAATACCGATTTATTAAGATTTTTATTGACATTATTTTGTTTATTACATGATTTTCGTTAAAATGTATATTTTAGGAGATATTTGCAAAAAAAAAACGAAGAAAAACGCCAAAAATATATGAATCTTTAGTGGCCAGTAACTTGAAAAGTATTAGTTTTTTTGAAAAACTATAAAAGACATTTTTTTCTTATAATTAGTTCTTCTATCGATTCCCGACGTTATTTTGAAAAAATGTAATTACACAATTGAGAGGGGGTGTCATCCCCCTGGGGGGTGATGGCGCAACCCGAATTGTTTTCACTTTTGAACTTGGGGGTAAGATGAACCTAATTCCATAATTTCATTCAATTCGGAGCACAGTAAAAAAATTCAGAGGTTACACCCTTTTTTCCTCTCCGTTTACTGCACTATAGTCAATTTTTAAATAGGGCCACTACTATGCCATTTTGTTCATACATACTATTTTGTCCCTATTTCCCCTTTCTTTCTTTAAATATTGTTGCAACCACATACAATAGAACCCTTACTTATAATAAGCGTTAAAGCTTTGGTTCTAGTTTGGATGACAATTGAAAAGTAAGGTGTAAGTGGTATTTTTTTCAAGGCAAGTCCCACGAACTTTCTCATATATTAATTATGTCGATTATCAAGTCAATAAAATTAAATTAAACAACTTTTAAATTGTAACGATTAAATTTTCCTGTACTAAAAACTTTTTAATTTTCCATACTATGGAATAACAGATTTGTATTATTGAAAAATCATTCGGTTCGTACACGATCACAAGGCGTTTATGCAAAAGAAGATTTTGCCGTTTTGGAGGTATGGAGCGCAAAGGGTGTAAAAACGGTTATGCAGTTTTTGAGAGAACGGATTATCAGATTAGATTAATTCAAAAAACATTTTGCTGGAGTAGACGGCGTGCAAAAAATGTATTTACAAAAAATTTATTAATTTTGAAAATTTTCAAAAAAAAAAATCAAAATTTTCAAAAAAAATATTTCAAAGTTTCAAAAATTGAAATTTTCGAAATTTTCATCATTAAAAAAAAACAAAGTTTTGAAAAAGTTTTTGTCGAAAGTCAAAAATTTGAGAATATATTGTTTTTTTAAATCGAATATTTTTAAAAATTTCCAAATTATCAAAAAATTTAAAAAATACATTCTTTTTAAAAAACATTTCAAACTTCTAGAAAATTTTCAAAATTTCGAAAATATTTCTAAATTATCAAAAAAATCGCCTCATTTAAAATTTAAAAAGCACTTATAAGTTTACAGTATGTTTTTTTATAATAAATAATCTATTTGAAATTATTCGAAACAATTATTGATTTTTTCATTCCTCGAATGTTTAATTACGGTACGTTCCAGCAATTTACCTTAAGGCACGATGCCATGCGCCCCACTAGTTAAATTTTTAAAACGGGTACAGAATTTTTGTAAAGTGCACGAAAAAATTTGCACTTGTCTACATAATCATATAATTGAATAAATTTTAAACAAAATTGAATCCAACATTGATATTACTAGAAATACATGAGAGTATTGGATAGTAATTTTATTTTAGAGGTTAAAATAGTTCAAGTGCACATTCGTTAACTATTTTGATACAATATAATCCAATAACAGTTTATTTTGATGCCACATTTATTACAACATTTTTGACCAAGCAAAAAAAGCCGCAGGCTTTCGATATGTGCAAATAAAGAAAAATAGATCAACTATCAAACTGTTAACCAAATTGCAAAGAGATAATTATTTTAACTGTTTCAAATTATAATAAATTTCAAATGAATAAAGTAGTCTAATTCAAAATAAAGTAAAAATTTTAAAGCTATGTTTTGTCAAGTGCTTATTCGTGGATCAGCACTTGACAAAAGCAGTTATATTAGATCAATCAGCATATCAAACAGCAGTTATATTAGATTAAACTTGAAAAAATGAAATTTGAATATTATTTCAAATGAAAATATTCTTATATCACATCACTATTATAAAGATCTGATGATAATCCCATTACAAAGAGAAAGGAGAACCACTGGGTTACTTTCTGATAATCCTAGATTCGAAAGAAATACATCTCACAAGCTTCTATCAACTACCACAGAGTAGAATAATTTTGATTCCTGTTCAAAAATATGTGAAAAAATATTTCTGTAATAACGAAGTTTGATGAAAAAGCTGTTTATTGCTTTTCGTATTTACTAACCAAAAACTGATGTGCAAAATTAATTGGATTTCTTTACATACAAACATTGATAAAACCAGCTCTCGAAATGCCTATGGTGTTTATACAGCTTAAATGTAAAATTGGTTTAAAAGATAGATTTTTGAATTCTCTGTGGAGAAAATTAAATTATTTTATGAACATGTGATGTTTCCAAGCAAATTTGTTCAAATATGACTTTAATTTTTTATTATTTCAATTTGGTACTTAGTTTCAAAATTCTGTTACAAAAATTCTATTTAAATTGCTCCTCCTATAACGCGGTTAGCGCGTATCGTGTAATGGTGTAATTTAGAACCGCGTTTAAGGAAATTGACCCGTTTTGTGGAAAACCCGCCATAAGAAACATAGAATTATTACAAATCATATCATTTGGACCAATATCACATCATATGGAGACCAATAAATACAAAAGGCAGCATGAATTAAGAATAATTGTCTGTTACTTGAATTAGAACTAGTTGAAAGTTGCATTTTGGTTTAAAGGGAAAACTTCCCGAGAGGTGAATAATTGACTTATTCAATCTAAAATCTTTAAATATTTCGAAAATCAAGTTTTTGCTTTCAATTAAATTTTAATAAAGCGCTTTCCAATTGAATTTTCTCAAACACTTCTTAAATTATCTGTAATTATGATATTGCACAGACACGTGCTTGTATGTCCTGAAATTGCAGCTTAGTTTTCCAACTTTTAATTAATTGACAATGTTTGACTTATCACATCATTAAAGAAACTTTTGACACAATTTTTGGCTATGATGTTTTTTCCAACTTTAATGAATTTTTAAAATTAAATTTTAAATTAAATTATTTTTTTTAAAAACTAATCACCTCTTCTCCCAATGAATACAAATTGAATGTTTTTAGATCATTCAAATCGGATGCTCCGTTCTCTCAAAAACTCGATTTCTATTTTCTGCATTGGACCTGCCTTTGCCAAAAACTAATCAGCACATCTTCCTATCAATAGGAATCGAATGTTTTTTGAACCATTTAAATCGGTTGATCCGTGCGCCCGAAAACGTGGAAAAATTGTATCCATACATACATACACACACACACATACATTTTTTCTGAGGTATACCAAAATGTTCGGAAACCTTCAAAACGTCGAAAAATGTAAAAATTTTCAATTTCGATTTTCGGCCCATTACAATAACTTACCCTACGGGAAGTTAATAATTTTACTCGCATGTTATTGGATACACCTGACAAAAAAATCAATCGCATTAACTCGTTATTGGCATCGTTAGCCAATGACGAATCAGTATTTGGCGTAACGCATTTTCGTTGCAGTTTTGCCGAGTTACTCTCTAGTCGCGCCTAAAAAAGTTTTACCTAAATAATAAAAAAATAATAAAATTACTTGCTTGGTATTGGATACACGTGACAAAGAATCAATCGCATTGACTCGTTTCGAATGACTGCATCGTTAGCCAATGACGAATCAGTATTTGGCGTAACGCATTTTCGTTGCAGTTTTATTGAGTTACTCACTAGTCGCGCTTAAAGAAGTTTCACTTGAAAAATAAAAAAATAACAAATTTACTCGCATGTTATTGGATGCACGTGACTAAAGTACCAATCGCATTAACTCGCTTTGAACGACGACATCGTAAGTCAATGAATCAGTATTTGGCGTAACGTATTTCCATTGCAGTTCTGCTGAGTTATTCCCTTGTCGCGCCTAAAGAAGTTTTACTTGAAGAATAAAAAATATAATAAATGTACTCGCTTGTTCTTGGACACACGTGACAAAAGAACCAATCGCATTAACTCGCTTCGAACGACGGCATTGTCAGCCAATGATGAATCAGTATTTGGCGTAACAAAATTCCGTTGCAGTTTTGTTTAGTTACTCTTAAGTCGCGCCTAAAGAAGTTTCATTTGAAAAATAAAAATATAATAAATTCACTCGCAAGTTATTGGATACACATGACAAAAAAAACCAATCGCATTAACTCGTTTCAAATGACGGCATTGTTAGCTAATGTCGAATCAGTATTTAGCGTAACACATTTCCGTTGCAGTTTTGCTGCGGGACTCCCTAGTCGCGCTTAAAGAAGTTTTACTTCTAAAATAAAAATAATAAATTGCCTCAAAAATATATAGTAAGCACGAATAGTACAAATTACTTCAATAAACTTACGTTTTTGCCATCGCACAGGTTTTATTATTTTCACTATAATTATTAATTGGAGACGAGATAAAATATTCTTCCGATCCAAACATTTTTTATCAAATCAAAATTTCTAATAAGACATTGCTTTAAAATCCAATGATCCTAGATAATAAAGTAATAATAATGACATTTCGAACAATATATGCTTCAGGCTTTGACGTGTATGTTTGATGACGTATGCAATACAATCAAAGATGCTCACGTGACACGACTGCCAATCACAATCGATTCGTATAGAAATGATTAGGACTCGACTCGAGCGTAACGCTCTTCCGTGGCATTTTCGCAGATTTACTCCTAGTCGCG